>NW_020212441.1:0-2910 GCF_003070985.1 Temnothorax curvispinosus | reverse complement strand
TAAAGATAGGCAGTTATAATGAGAGTCGTCAGAACTATAATGCCGTCTAGGCCCCAATAAGCCGTTATGAGTGCCATTGAATACACAGTTCGCCTATATAAAAACATTCTTTGTTATATTTATTTAAAAAAAATACATGATAATATGAATAACCCGTTGCCAATGTTCATTAGCGTAGATTATGTCGCAAATAATTGATATATCTTTGAACTCAACATACATTGGGCACTAATACATGTATTAAATTATGTTATGAGCTACAGATTTTGATTACAAAACAAATCTATATATTTTATAAACATTTAAATATTAATACTCGATTAATTTTATATATATATATAAATGCAAGCACGCGTTAATTAAAGATACATAAATTTTCAAACACTTGACTCCCTTGTTAAACTCGAATCTGTATATTAATATCAATAGATAAATCTATAAATTAATATTTAATAGACACTCGATCAATTATCACAAAAAGATATCGTTGATGGAAGCGTCATAACCCAGGATAAAAAAAAATTAATAATAAGATTCTTTTTTAAATTCACTGTCACACTATTGAATGAAACACAGAAACTCACATACGTACTATCAAACGTTAATAACTTCCAGCAGTTATAAGAGATAAGTGAACATTTTCTATCATACGTGTAAATATATTTATCGGTTTCAACATTTTAAACTCTCTGATTTTCCAGAGATATATGCTGTTATCTTATCTTATATTTTTGTAATGGTATGACATAATGAATGTGCCGTTCTCAATGATAATGTCGATTACACACAACATTATAGATCATTATATAAATTATTATCAATTATCAATTATCTGACTTTGTTTTTATATCAATAAATATCAATTAATATCAATAAATACCAAAAAATATCAGATTTGTTAATAAAGTTAATACATTGGTTGACAAAACATATGTAGAGTTGCATTGTTATTCCCATTTTTATTACTATACTATTATTTTTATAAAATACACTAATAGAAATTTGATTAATATATTTAATATGCTAGAGATAATTATTAATTATGTAAACTAATTGAGAAATAACAAGTTTTTCTTCGGAGATTACTTATTTTGTTATTTATAAATCTTTACTCAAAATGTTTTCTTTTCTTTCTTTCAAGACATAAAAATAGTTCTTTCTTTTAATAATTACAATTATTTTTCTGTTTATTATTAAATGCTATGTTAAGTACTATTAAAAAGAGCTTGAATAGACACTTAAATATTTATTACATCTTTATGAGTATAAAATTCCGGCAGTTTTCTTCGACGTAGAGACTGCAACTAACAATAAATAAGTTTTTTTAGGTTTTATGCTATTTTGTTCGGTCGAATACTTAAGAGCTCTTATAATAGTCATAATCATATCTTTATTTTTATTACACTATGTAATAATAAAAATAACTCTTATTTAAATTATTAAATCTCTCTCTCTCTCTCTCTCTCTCTCTCTCTCTCTCTCGCTTTTGTTACGTTCAATGCTTATGCGGATATCATTTTGTTTATGAATTGCATCGCTGATTTAAAAGATTAAAAGGAAGTAGCGGCGCGTATTAAATAGCATGACTGTAACTTCTTCCTATGTAGAAAGAATAGTTAATTATTGTTTATAATTTTGTGACTATTCTACTCATAAATATAAGTAAAATTCAATATTTTTTTGTTCTATAATAATAAAACTTACATTGCAAAAGATGGGAAAAATTCGATCAGGTAAATTTTCTTAAAATGTATTTGCTTGTATCATAACACACATGCTGTAAATAAAAGACGAATAAAAGACGTGAATAATAGAGACTCTCTTGCCGTGCTTGGCTCGCTATATCGCAAATACATTGTTATAAACAGAATTTTTATAAAAAAATATCACTGTGTCACTATTGTAGTTGACATTAAATATTCCTTATCTGTTAAAAATATTTTTTTATGTTTTGTAATTATATCGTGTTATTATACGTTGCTTAAAAATAACATACAGTGATAAAGATACTTGTACATAGTCATACCATAAATGCTGTTCCTCAGAAAAATAAATTTATTTTATAACTAAAATAAAAAACGGCATGAAATGTACCTATACATATTTTAATAAATTGATCATATAAAATAATTATTGAATTGTAGTAAAAATAAGCTTCTACCTTTTATTATTTAACATAAGCAATAGCGCGGTTGCTTGCATTCTTCAAACGTGCTTCAAAAAGAAATAGAACAATAATCCATATAAATCCATCATAACTGATATCTGTTATGATAGTTCTGCTTATATTATTTTTGAATGCAAGGATATTGAATGAAAAAGAATGAAATAAATTAATTCTTTTCATTATTAGCTCATATATTTTTAAACATAATTCTACAGGAAGAATTATGTTAATTATATAGTGGATAAAAATTATTTATTAGATTTTTTCCTTAATTTTTACATTGAACTACTACGCAGTATTTACATATAAGAAATAATTAATTTAATATTAATATATATAAAGCATGTCTCAAGCTATAAGTTTTATTTGCAATTAAAATAAATCCTTGCAACTAACAAGATTTTTTCTTTATAACTAACATAATTTCAGTTCAATGTTCATTTATCACTGTAAAAATTGTGTATCTGAAATATCATTGTGTGCGTCGCGTAGCTTGAAAACAGTGTATTAATGATTGTATTAATATATTATCAAATTTTAATTAGCGTGGGTATTAATTTTTCGAATATTGAGATATAGATCGCCACCTATTGGTGATGTCAAGAAAGCTTTCGGATCGATAACCATTGGTATTAAAGTTTTCTTGCTTGGTGTTAGTTCGTATTTGCTCAAAACTGTACAGATTCCCAACTTTGTTTGTAAAAGTCCCATACGAGTGCCTGTGGGATGAATAACAGTGCATA
>NW_020212440.1:0-1564 GCF_003070985.1 Temnothorax curvispinosus | reverse complement strand
TTGGGGGACCTGGTGGTCCCTTTGCACGGGCGGATCAAATCTCTTAGGAGTTTGATTCGTGAATTTGGTGGTGGGTTGACTGTTTTTCGCGGACGGATCAATATTGATTCGTGTATATTTGTGATGTGAAATTCCTCATCCGGATGGGGAATTTCTGTTAGTTTGGTCTTTTGTCCTCCTTGCTATAGGAGCGCGTTTCCCTGGAGTAAGGGTCTCATAGCCGATGAAGAGATCCCACAATGATATGGCTGCCCGCATCTACTATCATGCGGTTTCTCCGAGGCGGTCAAATGATGACACTTGTGTCAATTTTACTCGACTAGAGATCCCCTCCTCTGGGGTTCGCGTTTCCCATAACGGTAATCCTCTCGTTGGTCTTTGTTTGGTTTACGTTTTTATTGTTGCCTCTGCGGACTGTTACGTGATGTGAAGTGTACCTCTGGTGTTCCATGTCACGTGACTTGTGTCCTATGTGCTTTGTTTAGGGAAGAGGTTTTTTAGTGGGTGCAAGCCCCACATATCCTGACAACCGGGGTCAGAAATGCGCGAGGCAAAAAAAAAGTCCGCTCATGCATGTAACGAGGTCCTTCAGTGAAAGATGACGGAAGCACTACCATTTGACCCAGCTGAGCAATGTCAGCATCCTGCTTCCCTACGGCATCCCTCAGAATCTGAGGCTCAGATGAATGTAGCTGTCTGCCCTCAGCTGCGCCTGGTTGTTCCTAATGTAGTTGAACCTTTCAGTCTCTATTTTGACGTACATGTCAATCAAAAATTGACTAAAAAGAGAACGAAAATACACCAAGTGGTTGACTTCCCCTTCCCTGACCATGATGCGATAGGAATAGAATAATAGAAGCTCGCTGCGGAAACTGTTTCTTGACTGGCAACTTAGTCTGAGGGTCGCACTGAGGCAGGGCAATGGAGTACCCATCTTCGCCACAGCAAAACAAGAGCGGGTACTGCAAGGCGTCGTATGACCCATGGATCTCGCTGATGCGCCGTAGTGTGTTGTCGTGGCTCTGCAGCACGATGTCTCGCTGATCGAATTGCTGACCAACAATCACCAGAGATACCTCATTTGCTGTTGGTGCGTTGCAGCGACCTCCATGAGCGTCAGCGGGTTTTCTATCTGCATAGATAATGACTTCGAACTTTTGGCAAGTTGGAGATACTTTATTTAGAGTGGTCTTTAGGTCCTTTATGTAGCTATTGACGTCGTGTAGCATTCTCTGCAGTTCTTTGACTAATCCCTGTTTGACATCTGCTTTATTTAAAGCAGTGAATCGTTGATATAATAAAGCAGATAACAGTTTATGATTTGATTAAATTAAAGCAGAAAATACATTATATTTATGAAAAAAAAAATAATTGGTATAAAACTGTACAATTAAAGCAAAAACGATCTTATTGCCTCTCCTTATTTATCACAAACTAATTAATTACCTGAATAACTGCAAACACGAAATAAACGTGAAAGATACTTTGTAGTATACACACTCCTTTCTCTCTCTCTTTCTCTCTCTCTCTCTCTCTCTCTCTCTCTCTCTCTCTCTCTCTCTCT
>NW_020212439.1:10137-16024 GCF_003070985.1 Temnothorax curvispinosus | reverse complement strand
GGGGGGGAAAGCTTGACGCATTGCGGCGGGGAAATATGGGTCGTCCCGATTATGTCGGGACGAGCACCGCGCCGGAATCTGACAGTGGCAGAGTGACGCCGCAAAACCTCATACATCTCGTGTATAACTAATGTCCGCATATATCACCTCTTCGTCTCCTGTGTGTATTTCCTTTCTTTTTTTTCTCTCTCGCGGAGCAATGCATGCCACGCGTGCGCTCCAGCGGTGGTTCGCTCCTCCTCGTGCGTTCGAGCGCGATGGGACCTGTCCGTTTCATTTAAATGCAACGCGGAAAACGCGCGCGCCGTGCGCTCCAGCACGCTTCGGGCGGTATAGACTTCATGGAAGATAGGACGCGCGAGAGATGATACATTACCTTCTGGCCCCCGCTTCGCTTCCCCGATCGCACGCTCCGTATCATTGTTTGAAAATCGTTTCCTCTTATTTGCAAATTAGTCGTACTCTCGGATATTTATAGGCGGCTCGCTTCGAAATGATTTCTTTGAAAATGCCGTTACTTGGTGTGAGAAATAATTGATGCATTAAAAACTACTGTGACTTTCCTGAGTTCCTTCAATGCTGTTTCCCATTGTTTATCGTGTCGTAATGAGTGGAAATAGATATAAGAATATATAAAGAAATTATTAGAAAATTGGCATTGTTTCCTTCATTTTATTATATAATATTTGCACCTGCTCAGGGGAAAGAGAGAGAA
This sequence comes from Temnothorax curvispinosus, assembly GCF_003070985.1. NCBI lineage: Eukaryota > Metazoa > Arthropoda > Insecta > Hymenoptera > Formicidae > Temnothorax > Temnothorax curvispinosus. Next base: position 15,309 of record NW_020212439.1, on the reverse strand, counting down.
AGAGAGAGAAAGAGTGAAAAAGAGAATTAACTGCGTTAAAACTTGGTCTCTTCATCCTGCGATATTTGATTGACAATGATGGATGTTCGTCTAATTCTACGTGTCATTCTTCAATTTATTTTTGCAAATTGATAGACAAATTTCAATTACACTTTAACCTTTAAATAATTTAATGTAATAAATCAGACGAGTCAACTGAAATTCAACGTGTTGCCTCGTTGAACCAGCTCGATGTCTTTTCGTAGTGGGTGGTCCGAACAGTGGATGAAAATTAAAGAACGTTAAAAGAGGGCATCGTGCTCGTTAGCACGATGGGTCAACCTGCTTCAACCTGCAACCGGCAGTTAATTGGTGTTCGGTCGGCGAGGAATACCGGTCTTTGACAGGTCTGTCTCGAGGAGCGGCAGTCTGAGGGTTGTGTTTACACTGTGGACAAAGTCAGCTAGCAAGGCCCGAAATGCCTGGTACAATGCGAAGTAGCGGCTGGAGTGTTCTGGATCCTTTGCGGTCCGATCCCGTTTTCAAGCGCCGGCGTTGCTGTGCTAATCGACCACCGCGATCGTCACCATTGTTCCCATCGTGCCCGAAAGTCCTTTTGCGTCTTTAATCGGCGCAAAACGTCGTGCATCCAAACGTTCTACGTTTCGAGCACCTACCGATTTTTTTTTCTTTTTTTTTCGTCTTTTCACATCTCTCCTTTTTCTCTGTCTCCTTCTCCCGGACGCGACGGCGACGTATCCATTTTTACCGGTGCTCGAAGCTTTGCGTTTTCTCGAGTGGATTCCCCGCTTCTCCCATCTCAACCTGCCATATTCCTCTAGCAGGTATGCGCGCGAGCATTTACCCCGGTACGAATGCAGGTGTGCGCTGGGCCGAATAAGCCCAGAAGAGGCGCGAGGATGATGGCAACTCGTGCGTCTCCAAGCTTCGTCGACGTCGTTGTCGTCGCCGTCGTCATCGTCGTCGTCACGAGACTGCCGCGGCAACCACTTCCGTCTGCGCGCTTCTCGTTTCTACGAACGTTTCGTCACGCCTGTCACATGCTTACCGCACGAAAGAGACCGCGGGTCTGGTAAAAATATTGTGATGGTCGCGGTGGCGTCGTTATTGTCCACCGCTCTGTGTTCGCCGCTACCTATCGGGCGGCGAACGATGCAAAAACGTATGCGGTTTGCACCGAAAAGAAAGCATGACATACGGCGTGGTATAGCATTATGTTAAAAAAATTCCAATGTTGAATGAGATACATTATGTAAAAGTATAATATTTAAGGTAAAAATTGTAAAATACTTGTTGATGTGCAAGTCTCGACTTTGTTTCGCGATAACGCGTTAGGCAAGTTATTGCGATATCGTAGAATGACCTACATAGACACATTATCGCAGACGAAGATGCTTACGCGGCATTTAAATACTGACTGCTTCGTTTATAACTCAAGTTTTATTGAGATTAATAAACTTTTGAGGAGGTTGGTTGTCGTCACGTTGTGGGGCAGACGACGGGACAGCGGAAAGCCTATAGGTGTGTTTTCGTCGCGTGAAATAAACGAGTTTTAGCAAATAAATATATGGAATGCATTCAATTAGCTGTTTCTTAAGGTTTTAAATCGTTGTTTGTACAATTGAAACCCAAATACGTTATTATCCACGTTGAAATGTGGCAATATGCTGTTTTACAATTTCTTAATAACTATGTAGACAAATTATTTCAGTCTTCGTAAAAGTTCTTCCTAAATATGTAAAGAATATAATCTATTATTTATTATATGTATCTGCAATGGTCACACTCTAATGTATAAATTAGATATGCACTAATGTCTCGATAATGCACAGCTTATGAATATTATTTGCACCTTTCATTAAATTCTTATCATTTTTAATATGCTTTCGAGAGTTACATTACAGGTGTCATAACATTTTTGCTATGTCGCCCGTGTATAAGAGAGAGATAAGAGTATAACTTTAATAATTAATTACTCGACAACCATGCCAGACAATTGTCTTCAACGTTAGCATAGACGACAGATTCCCAGACGAATATCCTCCATAAATTTGTATATCATAATTTGAAAATCCTTCATAAACTAATTCTTATCACTTTGACTTGAGCAACCATCCTCTTTAAATATAAAATATTAGATAGGTCAGTTTAATTTTTTATCTATTAGTTGAGAATCGTACGCGAGATTATCTTATCATCAAGTATGTAGGTAATAGTAACATTTACTAATGTTTGTTATCTATGTTAAGTACATAAATAATCTATTATTTATTATATGTATCTGCGATGGTCACACTCTAATGTATAAATTAGATATGCATGCACTAATGTCTCGATAATGCACAGCTTATATGAATATTATTTAATATCTTTAATCTATATCTACATACTCTCTCTTTCTCTCTGTCTCTCTCTTTCTCTTCCCTTCCTTTTTCTTAAATCTTATTACATATGATTATTTGCTTTGTATGATAAGCATCGGTTCACCTAGCAGAGACTATCTTTCACAAATGTAGACATGATAACACATTAACTTACAATAAATGCATTGTTGATACTCGCGGCAGGAAATCGCACGCATACAATATTTCCGCGGGGATATTCAGTGTGGATTTCGCATAAATTTTATTTTTGCTATAGAAAAGTGAGCTATGTGAATATAAATATTAATATAAAATTATTTATATCAACACGTTTATATATATTTATCTTTACACATATGCATGTTATAATATGCAGGAAGATGATATCGTGGCAATAATATTATGTGTGTAATGTACCTAGCTTATCTCGAATTGGTTGACGGAAAAAGATGACACGTGTACTGAATATAATTCGGGGGGCGTTACTATATGTTGAATGCACAGATATCCAAGACTGCGGGTTATGGTCGGCGGGGAGTCCTAGGCTACGCTGCCGGAACGTTTCTCATCCGTTTGGACATGGGCTCACCAGGGAGACCCCATTATCTTCAGCCCATAAACATTAAGCGGCGTCTCGCCGACGAATGTCCGTTAAGAATGCTATCGTGTGCCACCGCGTATCGCGGCGAGAGGAGAGACTCGAGTTTCGATGTTGGCGGCCTACCGAGATAATGGTTGGGACATTCACATTGGATATCGCGCGAGTAAGACCTTGCCATCGCCGCGTCGAGCCGTTAACGGAGACGAAACTGTCGTCTGTGCTTGTATAATCAATGCAGGCGCGTTTGGTTTTAATTATCGCCGGAGAAACGCGGCATGAATAACGGCAGATACCGCCGTGAAAACCGGTTTTAGAGAATGATCTCGTCGACTGCGACTGGTGGTGCCTTCGCTTTCAAGGAATCGTTTTTAAAAAGAAATGTACGACCTTGAGTATAAAAAAGTTAAATAAATCAAGTGCAAATGATTATATTACTTTTTTTTCGCTGTGTTATTTCAATAATTATTCACACAGTTGCTGCCTTTAGTAGTAAAAAACAAGCTTTATCTACTGAATCTCTTTAATGATCGTGTAATTGCATTAAGCTGCATATTGTAACGTACATGTATAGAATACTATAACAGATAAAAAAAAAATCAAAGTTATTCTATGTAATGACTCAGCAAATATAAGGCAGTGTTGTTTCACATTATGGAATCACCACTTATGTGCAAATTACTGAAAGTTAAAACGCAGCCGCTTCCATAGTTTAGTTTAGTGCTCGTGTGACCGCCGGGCAACTCGTGTCGTACCGTCTTTCGTAACGCCATTCACACATCGGATTATATACCTAGTTCCGCTGACCGCATACGTCATTCAAACATAATTTGCTGACGCGTTTATATATCTGTTATCATCTTTTCTCTGTTGGTGTTAAGAACTTATCGAGTATGCACGTGGAGTGAATATAGGTGTTTTGAAACTATCCCATGATATATTTATGGATCTTTTTTTAATTTAAAGACAAGGAGAGAAAGACTTTAACGTAAGTATTAAATTGACAGATTTCGATACATTTTTATTAAAAACAGAATTTTTTTTATTTATATAAGTTTTAAATATAAGGTGAAGGGAGAATAATTCAGAATATCGTGCAGACATCAAATGAATGCTATAAATTGCAATTTCACAGTATCAATTTCAAGAAATCGAAATTTATACCTTAATTGATAAGGTATTAAGTACAAAAAGAGCACGGATTTGTATAATATCTACTTTTCAAAGTTCAAAATATCGTGAACTCGTACAGAGAATTGCATCGTGATATGAAAAACTTGAGCAAGAACGTTATCTCATTTAGTAAACATCTAGTGTTAAAATTGGAATCGAAATCGGAGACTGGATTGCTTAAATACGACATTGAAAATAAATTAAACTTGCCTGGTATATCCGTTATTTAAAACATATACGGAAGGAATAATTGCGAAAATATCTGTTTTTATACATTGTAGAGCACGAACGTTTCGAAATTGTTTTGTTCTACGTGGCAACATTATCGTTGTATATAATAGTCGGCTCACACATAGATATACGTCTGCCTCGCTGTTACGCGAGACACTGCCGTCTCTCTTGATACGCGCGACCGTTATCGTTCGGCAAAGGGAATAACATATTTATTAGCGGAATTGAGTAAGGCAGTGAAGCCTCGAACCGTATTGACTTTACAAGTGAATGACAGTGTGCTTTCCGCTCTGCGGCGCGTAATCTCGCGTCGATAGGAATGCTCAGCGCCGAGACACAAATCCAGAAAGATATTCGTGGAGAAGGAATTTTGGGTATCTCGTGCATGGGTGCCGTCTCATCGTCGGCGATATAATTCGATAGTCGTCCTCGAGCAGTTGAACGTGCGCGCGAGCGAGCAGCGAGACTGAATTGGTGATTATATCGATATAGAAACAAACGACGAAAACGGCGACACTGGCGCAACGATTTGAAACGTGATGGTCATCAATGTCATCGATTCATTAACCGAGGTCACATTGAATATTCAGAACAATGGGTAAGGAAATATTTCCTGTCATAAATTAACATTTATATAATAATAGTCAAGGATAACAATTTTATTATCTTCTAATTTGCAAGGCATAAATTTATGCATATTATATGTATATATAATAGACGTTTATATCTAATGTAACGTAATTTTTCTACATTTAAACGATACATTTTACTGCCTTGTCATGATTCTCCTTGAATGCTTGATATCGT
>NW_020212439.1:0-10127 GCF_003070985.1 Temnothorax curvispinosus | reverse complement strand
TTTAATACATATTATTTTACATGTCTTTTTTAATCTTGACTTTAGAGATACGCGTACGATACTTGTTCGCTGTAATGCTATGCATCGCGAACATGATCATTTATGGTCTGAAAGTGAATATCGCGACGGCTATTATTGGTATGGTGAAGAAAAAACCGGGTGTACCTGATTGGTCGGATGAGTGTCCGGAATTTGATGTTCCTGGGAATGCCGCCACCGATATCGACGGTCCATTCGATTGGACGGCAAGCCAGCAAGGTTTGGTCATTAGTATATATTTTGCCGGATATCTCATCGGCATGTTTCCATCGGGATATTTGGCGGATCGGTAAGTGACTAGTCCATTTATAAATTCTATTTATTCTCAGGATACATATATATTATATATCTCTATAAATTGTGGTAATGAAATTTATCGGTGCAGGTTCAACACGAAGTACGTATTGTTAATATGCGTGCTGGCAAATGGAATCTTAACGATGTTGGTGCCGATCGCGGCGAGCGAGCTGTACGTGCTATACGTCGTGAGATTTTTGACCGGTCTCGTGAGCGCGGCGAATCTTCCTATAGTAAACGTTCTTCTGGGAACATGGGTCGTGTATGAGGAGAAAAGCACGTGGGTCGGCATCATATACGCCGGAACGTCGCTCGGCACCGTGATATCTATTCTTACCTCCGGATTGATATTAAATTACGTTGGCTGGGAGGCTATTTTTTACATCCACGGAACGTTACCATTGATCTGGTGCGTCGTTTTTTATATATTTTTCGCCGGTTGTCCGGAAGAGCAAAAGTATATAACGGAGCAGGAAAGATCGTTCATCGTGAGCTCGTACGGTCATCGTACGCCCGGTTCCTCAGAGATGAAGATCCCGTGGAAAAGTATATTTTCATCGGTACCATTTTTGGCTCTGCTCGTCACGAATACCTTAGGCAACTTCTGTTGGTATTTCTTGCTCACCCAGTTGCCGCTTTACATGAACAAGATATTGCGATACAATATCACATCGGTGAGTGCGAAATAGGGATAATAACATGTGTAATTTCTTCTTGTATATATATATATATATATATATTGTGTCATAGAGACGTAACTACGTACTACGTATTTCAAGTTATGATATATATGTTAAATCCAAAAGATATTACGAGCGGAATAATATTATGGATAAAATAATATTTTGCATTTTTGTATATAATAATATTATTTTATTCTGTACGTTCTGTATGATGTGCGTAGCTATGTGAAATATATCTCAACTCTTTGTGTAAATTTTTCCTGAAATACTTTACAGAATGCCGTTATCGTTTGCACCCCGTATCTCGTGAACGCCTTCACTAATCCACTAATCGGCAGGGTTTTAGATTGGGGGCGGAAAAAGGGATTCTGGTCGCAGACGGTTGCACGTAAAATTGCGGTTTTTATAAGTATGTATTTGAGATGGAATTCCACACATAATAGCATAGCTCTATGAATATAGATATTCGTCGTTATGTAGAAATATAAATCACATTTATAACAGATTAAGAATAGTTCCGTAAAAAAACAGGATTTTTGTGTTCATAAAGAAAGTTATAAAAATACTGTATTATTTTTACTGATGGTACGCATAACTATATATTATGGTACTTTCTCTTTTAATTAATTAATAAAATAAGTAGCATTTCTTTCTTTTTTTTTTTTTAACTTCAGCAATCCATAACATTAGCAAATGTAATAGCACAACTTAAAGAACTAAATTTAAATTATATCTACAATTTACATATTAATGAAAAATGGATGAAGTATTGTTTGCAAATATTTTCTGCGTGACCCTTATGGCCGGCCAAGATTTCGAGTAATGCACGTGACATTGTAATTTCTGTTACTATTTCTAATAGCAATACGTAACATATTTCTGTAACATTTATATCAAATTATAATTGATATGAATCAACTGTATTATGCATCGTACTGATTGTTATACTTTCTAATATTATATACATAGATTCAAATATATATCTGAATAATTTGTCTGTTATTTATATTGAATTTGTATTAATAAGTTCAGTTACATAACAGAGATTTTTGATATATTTATTGTATAATATATATTTAATATATTTTTCTTTCCAGGCACTATACCACCTAGCATTTTCCTCGTTATAATCGCGTACATTGGTTGCGATCGTTTGACATCGACCGTGCTGCTAACTCTAAGCATAGTAGTCTGTGGTGCTATATTCGTTGGCCATCTTTGTAATCAGAACGATCTGGCTCCGAATTACGCAGGAATCCTCATGGGCATTACAAATACTCCAGGCACTATTTCTGCCTTCATTTTACCACCGATAGTTGGTGCTCTCGTAGCGGAAGGAGTGAGTTGAACACTTAATGCATGATCAAACAAAAAAAAAAAAGAAAGAAAGAAATGTCTGTTAAGAGCCACGTGACGTGATTACCAATTTCCTGAATTTTTAATAAGTCGTGCACAGAGATTCTACTTTCTTGAAGTTTTACGAAAGGTGAAACGACTTTAACCCGAGATAAGAAAGTTAAGCCGATATTCGCTCTAAGAGACACTGAATCCTAATTGCGTAATCAACTGCGAAGTGAACTTTATTGTGACATAAGATCTTTAAAATGAGAAATTTAATATTATGTTATTTGGTTGTCAAAATGTCCGAAGTAATTTTGTAACATATTAAATTTTATAGCTTGTTTTAAAAAGTACTAAAAATAACATTTCACATTGTCTTAATGTTTAATCATGTCTTCTCTGACAGCATACTATAGCGCGTTGGAGGATCGCATTTTGGATTACCATCGTCGCCCAGGTTGTCGCTTTCTTGGTATTTGCGGCCTTCGGATCAGCCAAAATTCAACCGTGGAATTATCCGGTACCGGATGTTGAAAATTGGGACGTCGACGAAGGACAAACGCAACAAGAGCAGCGAGAACAAGAAACGAAGACTTAAATTGAGACCACCTTTGAATAGTTCTTATTAACAAATCAAAAGAAGCATATTTTTTTTTACAAGAATCTTACAAGAATCTATCACGCCTATTGCATAGACAATAAATGTTATTTAGATAAATTGTTAATAGGTACGATGAAATAATTTATCATAAAATGAAATCAAGACGTTTGCGATTGTTATATAAAACATTCCTTATATTTATATTAAATCAACTCTCTTTTTATATTTTGATATGTCTTATTATGAACCATTTTTTATGAATCTATCGAGATAGCGGATGTAATACTTAATTATATCACTTTATATGTTATATACAATATATCTATATATGTTGACAATATCTTGCAAAATATATTTCAAGCAAAAATTTTGTTGATAATATGCATTGCAGCATATTATTAATATCAAAGTTTTAGCTGCCTTATACGGGCGATAATTTTACAAAATATAGATTGTATAGTACATACATGTATATGCACATATGCAAGAAATTTAAAATATAACCGCATTCATATTATTTTTACGATTATTTCTATTTATTTAGCACCTAATTCGGGAAAAAGAACAAGAGATCTTAAACAAAATTGCGAAAATGTGAATCATTTGTACGCCTGCTTGACGATCTCAACGACATGCCAAAGTTCGCGAAAGTCTCAGGAGTGCCACTACTTGACGTGTCAAGGTTTACACTAAGATAACTAGGATTGCGGGACCACCCTAATGACGGGTAACCAATTAGGGGCCACCTGGTACAAAAATTCTCCTTATCCCAATTAGATCGCTACGTCGCAAGACTGCCAGTCGGCGCGAGACGGACGAGAAGGAAACAAGATGACAGCACGAAAGGGCCGTGCCAACACCAGCAGCGATGAATATTTACGGCGGTTGAAATATTACGTTTGTAATCTATTTCCAGCCTACAGTCGCACGCTTCGACGATGCCGTGATGGGACGCGAGCGGTAACTGCTTTCCTCTCGCTAAACCATTTCCTCCTTCCTTTAAATATTACTGACAACCTCGATAGAGACCTGTGCGGTTCCGAATGAGAGAATATTGAGACCCTTCTGCGTCTTCGAGAATTCTTTAAAAATTTCATTAGGAGAAATCGAAGGGAACGAGATGGGTATTATACGCACGTTCGGCGCTATCAGATTTTATTTTCGATCTAGAAAATATATTGGTAGTCATATTAGAAAATTGAAAAATTTAGAAATTACCTTTCCTGACTAATATCATCTTTATATTTCAACATTTTAATCTAGCTTCTTCTTTAAAATTATAAATCACGTTTCAATATACCCATCAAGAAAATAATGTAACGCATTGTTACGAGACAATTGTCATAACATTTTTTTATATAGTAATTCTTTCGAATTTATTAATCACAAAATTGGTTGTATCTTCCGATAAGGCAAGCATGAGTGGCAAGAGAATCGTTTGGACTTAATATTCTGGTAAACTTTGTTAAAGGGATGGGCCGCGATACGCGAGAGCCAAAGCTTCTCTTCATCGCGTTTACTAATTCATGAGATGAATAACTTAAGGATAGGCGCTCACGGTATGAATAATGCTTATTCGTTTTCTTAACCCCTTGAGCAGGTGACCTGTTCCTTCTATCGATGTTTATGCGCGGCCCAAACCCGGTCGACCGATCGTTTCGATCATTACTGACGTGGGAAAACACCTGCCACCGTTTAAGACGCCTAATGCTGTGTTGATCGATGCAGATTTCTTTCATAATGCCATTCCGCTCGAAACTTACTATTAATTCGTCAATAATTATCTGATCGTATGTAGTCTGAACAAAGTATCTGCGTCGACTAATTTCGGAAAAAGTCGACTATCTTCTGTACTTATAAACTTTATTTCAAGCTGGATTTTAGTTTGGTATTATATATAGATCAACGTGTGAAGAAGTTAGCCGAATTAATCTGAATATCCTCGCGTTTAGTGCAAAACGCTCTGAAATCGTTAAGATCCAAGTACGATTCATATATTCATATTATGATGAATGTATCCTATTTTCCCGACCTTTAACGTGACTAGCAACTACCGAAACCGATTCGTCCGGAATTGGTTGTCCGAAAAGTCGGCAGACGCGGCAGCTAATTTACATAGTCCAATATTTTAGAAAGATTAATCGATGCATACGGTAGACGATCCGAGCACAACGGCGACGAGTCAGTGAAAAATTCCCTCCGTTTCCGAGTTATCTGTCAAAATGGCGATTAATCAAGCGGTAATTATAAGTTCCGAGGATCTTTCGTCGGGCCGTCGTCTCGTTTGCTTAGAGAAGCACGTAGTCCGTAGTTGCGGGTCGCTCGACAGAGGCGGTTAATCAATCCTGGAGCTCGTTACAGTCGGGCACTCCGGTACTTGAAGTGGCGTTAACGCATCCGGAGCGCCACTAAAATGTCAGGAATTGTTAATCTACCCCGTCGCGCGCGCGCGCACACACACACACAAATACACATACACACATACACATGCTTAACGCACGCTTGATAACACACTGTCGTGGGGGAAGGGAGAAGTATCACCCACCCCTCGCGCGGACGGGGTTGCCGCGAATAAACCTTTACTTTCCAGTTTCTGCCCTCTGACCTCTTCCTCTTCGCGCCACGAGCTCGCTTTTGCTCTTCCCGGAGAACCTTGGCAAGGAGACATTCGCCGCCAAGCAGCACCAGACCGCACCGTTATTACTAGCGATAAATCGCCACCTTTAATAAGAGCTCGCGCGACGTACGCCAGACGGAAGTCAGAAACGACGACGACGACGGTGGCGACGACTACGACTACGACGACGACGACGACGACCACGAAAGGATGGTGAATTTAAGGGGCGGATAGGACCGAGTACACTCAATTCAAACGATATCCGTTCAATTTTACCGAATCCTCGTGGCGATGGTCGACCGTGTGCTGTTCCTTTATTGTGCGCCACCCTCTGATGGCTCGAACGATTTAATTTCGAACATCTCGCCGCGCGATAAATATATTTCGTATATAAAATACCTGCCGGCGTTACGAAAATTTATTATATTTACTGGAAGATAATATCGTAACGCCTATATTCGTTATATGTATACGCGCTATCAACGTGGTATAGAGTTTTCGGTGCTTGATCCGAGGGATATGGTACGCTGATGATTTATTGCCGTGCGTTTTGATTGACGTTGTAACAAGATAGTAAACGTATTTCACATGGCGCCGCGTTTTAATCCTTTTCATCCCGATATCGACGTTACGCCATTATACTGCGTCAAGCTTTTATCTTATAATATCAACAAGCAATTATCAACATGTTCAAATATTTTTTGAGACCTTGGACGATATACAGCCAAAATCCGTTTAACATCAGCGCTTGCAATTGTCTGTGCTTGCTTAAAAAGTTTAGTGAAGTTATGTGATAGCTATTATTATTGTACTTTGATTATTCTCTTGGATTATAATTGGCTAATTAATATCTAAGTGTTTTATTTAGTGTTACGTATGTGCGAATAAACATTTTTAATATTACATAAAAATGTGTATAGGATAAAATTAATACAACGATAAAATTAAATAAGCTAAAAATATAGTCGAGTTTCAGCTTTTCTAGTTCTTAATTGTGAGACAGCGGGCTATTAAAGATCCGAAATGCCACGTACTTGCACTTGGTTTAATTTGCACTTAGATGTGCTTCTGCGGGCTCATTATACAACTGTATAATCGTTATTTGAATTTTGTCTTCGAGTATATTAGAGATATACAAAATGGAAGCTTATATTTTGAGACATAGACAATTCAATAGTCGCTGTTTGATTACAGAACTATTGAGATTACTTGGCTGATGAAAGACGAAATGATTATTCACGCAAAACTTGACTTCAGATTCAAAATACCGATTAAAGCAACAACAAGAATATATATTTTACGCGAAAAGAAACGTACTCTATATAAATAAGTCATTGAACTTGGACGACAAGCGGCATTATCGCGACATACGAGCAAAATATTTTCGCAATCCGCCTCACAAACGTGTCGACCGAAAGACTTCATTGTGACGCTCGGATCTCGGTCCACCTTACGGTTACGTTCAGTATATCGAAATTTTTTTACGTGAACAGGAAGCGACATTAGCGAAGAAACGGTTGCACGTTTGTGAACGTGAGCTGGGTCACCCACCGGTGGTTGTTGCAAGGCAGTCGCCAGCCACGGTTCCCGCAGAGAATCAAGACTCTTTTTCCTTACGGCGCAGCGCGGCTGAGATCTAGCAGTATAACGCGAAGGGAAAGGAAAGAGGGGAGTGATTTTGCTAAAGAAACTCGATACGCCAGGTTGCCAAGGGATGCGGAGGGATAACGCGGACGCAGCGCGGTGTGGTATAGTTCGGGAGCTCGTAACTCGGTCACCCCGTTTCCAATTGACCGGCTTCCTGTCTCGCGCCGTAGCCCGCAGTCCGACTGCATTGTACGAACTTCCTGCAGATTTTAGCTGTCACCGCGTTTCATATTTTAAACGGACCGGTAACTGGCCGGGCTGAAGGGGGGAGGAGAAAGGGAGGACCGGTCCGTGTCGCTCCGGGACGATCGACGTGGACACGGAAAGTGGACCGCGTGAGCGCAAACTCTGCATATAAATATGTATATTCGAAATATACACATAGGGCGGCATAGGGCCAGCGCGCGGACCTATGTCAAACCGCGCTGCAGCTTCGCGGATTCGTGACGGGGAGCTTCAGAAGAGACCGCTTAATCGGCGGTCGTTGCCGCCGCATCGGATTTTGATTAGCGCGACCACGTCACGTTCGTCCGTTCGTTTGTCGACGGATAAAAAAATGCATTGCACACGCCACGGCGCATTAACTCATACATGGATATACACGTGTGCATGCATACATTGTACGTACATTCTCTTAACAGTCTGAGCCCATTTAACATTTAACATTTTCCGCGTTCACGTGCACAGAGGCTCTCTCCGCTTTTGCCTTAGTGATTTTTTAATCTCTACTAATTTACGTATATATTTTTTTTCTATCTAAATATGCGTCCCGTGTTTCCGATTAGGTCTTCTGTAACGCATGTTACACTCGAATTTGTTATTCGAATACTTGATCAATTGCTGCTTTTCACTCTTGTACTGCTTTAGCTACTGGATCATCTTTTTGTCGATTAATTCTGAGCATCAAAGAATCCGTGTGCTCTTTATGCATAGATTAATTTTGTGACTTTTAAAACGCGATATTATACATGCACGCTCATATACAGCTGAAAAAAGCTCCTATGTTTGATGCATAATTATATCTTCGCATGAAACATCGCTACGTCTCTCAATCCAAAATACAGATCTCTATCAAGTTAAAAAAAAAGACCGACATCTATGTATCTAACGAATACTCTCTACATAAACTTGCAAAAAATATTAAATAATTGAATAAAATTCGTGTCGAAACATTAATTGTAACCCAAGTCAGCTGGTCAGTCGGGTCGTAAGATAGGTGATCGCGCGAGGACATAAATTTGGTGGACACCGGGGCGAATAGCCTGTATCTCGTAATTTAATCATATCTTCACACCCCTCGAATTGCAGAGTCGACGCAGGATCCCTTCGTTTTCAAGCCGAGCTATAGAACTGGTAAAGAGCTCGAGGTTATTAGGTGCGTTCATTGTTGTGCGTTCGTACTTTATTGTTGTTTCAATTACGTTTGAGAGAAAAGCTGCACCCTTTCGACTCGTACACTCTCTTCTTTGTGTGGCACTGTTAGTCCCTCTCTTTCTCTCTATCACACACACAGAAAAATATCGTTCTATAGCCAAGAAAAGCAATTACTCATTTTATTTTATTTGGTTTGAGTAACAGTTTTCTTTAACAAAGAATATTTTCTTAATATTAGTTTCTTAATATACTCATCATAAGTATTAGAAAAGCTTATCATCATGTGCTTAAAAGAAGAATTTATTCTTCTTTCAAGTATATTCCGAAACTTTATCTAAGAAAAGCAACATAAACTTGATTTGAATATTTACTGATTTTTTAGGTAAGAATATGAAATACTTGGCTGTAGAACGACATTCTTCTAGGTTAGGAGGTTTTCGTGCGCGGTCCGGAGGGATACAGTTTAGAATATTGAAATTCCTGTCATCAGGTGGACTTGAATTCGGTTCCTCGTGGTTATGAGTCTGATACTTTATCACTAGGCCACATCTCTGATTATATTTTTAGTGCTGCAGTATTTAGTTTTGACAGAAGTGATTCATTAATTTCAAGTATATTCTGTAAACTTTATCTAAGAAGCCACATAAGCTTGATTTGAATATTTACTGATTCTTTAAGTAAGAATATGAAATACTTGAAATCAATAAATTACTTCTGTGAAAACTAGATACTGCAACACTAAGAATATAATCAGAGATGTGGCCTAGTGATAAAGTGTCAGACTCATAACCACGAGGAACCTGGTTCAAGTCCACCTGAAGACAGGAATTTTTATATTCTAAACTGTAAGTACTACCCCTCCGCACAGCGCACGAAAACCTCCTAACCTACATTCCACTTAGGAACTAAAGAATTAAAGAAAATTAAAAAAATAAAAATAATATCAATTGTAATCATCAAGAATACAAATTCTTTTTTGAAGTAAACGATTATTCTAGATGAATAAAATTTTTACTTGATTCAAATAACGGATAAACTTCTCTCAAGAAAATGTAATATCTTTATTGAAGTATATGCTTCTCTTCCGTGGACTCTATATTGTAAGTAAACAAAATATTCGTATTAATTTAATATTCTTGTTTCAAGTACTAAACTTGCTAAGATCTAGAATATGTTTTGAGTAAATGTGATACTTATGACGACTTTATGGTAGATTTGCTCATATATGAACTTATCAAATACTTGAATCAAGTAATATTAACTTGCAGGTAGTTTATATTTTTCTGTGTGCACCCTCTCATCCGTCCTTTCGACTACCCCCACGGATCGTACCCTTCTCCGCGCCCAAACTCGCGTCCTCCTCCGTCTCCCTCCCCCGAAACGCCGTCGAAAGCCGTCAGCATATTGCGCATGCATAATTTAACGTGTTCAAACAAATAACAAAGTTTTCGCATGCTGATGAGAACGCTACCGCGTCCGGATTTCGACTGCCACCGACTGGCAGTGACATATTTTCATTTGACACGCG
>NW_020212438.1:0-1793 GCF_003070985.1 Temnothorax curvispinosus | reverse complement strand
GCGTCAATCATGATTTATTTATTATGAATGAAAAATGATCGATGTATTACATGTATTACAAAAAATTTTATGCGAGCTATTCTGATTAATATCTACCATAATGAAAAATAATAATATCTATATATATATCTATTAAAATAAATAAAAAAGTAGTTTGTTTTTAATAATTCTAGTTCCAACGAAAACCGAATGTGTAGATAAAAAATCTGTTTCGTTTTGCTGTGTCAGATTACTGAGTGTCCAGATTTTATGGGAACCGTGAGACCTTGCGCGTTTGGACGCGTCTCTCAAATATTTCTTTAACTTCCGTAACTTTTATTATTTCTGCTTGAAAAAATTCTGAATTATACATAAAATATACATTAATATATATGTAAAAGAATTAAATCGGCCGTATAGTTTTCGAAAAAAAAATTGAGAAAAATGGTCTCGTTTTTAGCCCTCGAAACGATAATCCCCCTTAATAATAATTGGTTATTAATAACACTTTTCTTATACATATATTACGGTGTACGTTTTTCTTATTAAAATATAAATAAAAATAAAAATTTTTTTAAAATAATCTTTGGCATCAATATTGCGTAGCATAACATATTTACTAACGGCGCTGCTAACTTGACAACGGCCGAGAACATTATCAATCATAACTGACCGCTCTTCACATAGCACGTATAAATGGCCATCTTTTATCAATTAAAACGTTTATAAGAGCAATTATATTCTACAGATTTGCTACGCCGCAGATTGCTGCGTTCTCCCGTTTTTTATAAGTTGCGATAAATGGACGATAACTAGCACATTTGCTACACTTAAACGTAGTAACTGTCGATTGCCGTGCGGACGTGCGTCACATTACACTGTGCCCACAATACCCTCTTTTTTATTTTGAATTTTAACTTTAAATTTGTTTAATATATTATGACCAACTACATATCTTTTCATTTCGAATTTTAATTCTTTTATTTTATATATTACGCTAAGACCAACATCTTAAAATGTTCTGCGATAATATTGTTGTGTGTTCTTCATGGTAGTAAGATCATAGTGTCATGATTTGAAAGTCAAGTGAGAATTAATGATTCAAAGCGCACCCTCAAAATGACACACGAGTGTGCGTGAATTAGTTGTATAAATATTTCTTTAAGACGCTACTATTGTAGATGAATTATATAATCGCGTTATAGCGTTGTGAACAACGCGTCTCATGCATCATTTTGCGCGTGCACTTTGGATCATTCTTATTTGACTTTCATATCATGATTATATGACCTTACTATTCAACTGTTAGAATGGTAGAATGTTATCTGTTAGAATGTTCTCCAAATATATTTATCATCGTCATCTTCTATTGCAGGAAAATGGGAACCGTGAGACCTTGCGCGTTTGGACGCGTCACGCAAATATTTGTATAACTTTCGTAACTTTTATTATTTCTACTTGAAAAAATTCTGAATTATACACAAAATGTGTATTAATATGTATGTAAAACCTAAAATAAAACAGCCATATAATTTGAGCCTCGTTTTTAGCCCTCGAAACGATCCCCCATTAATAATAATTATTTGTTAATGACACTTTTCTTATTACAGTATCTATACATTTTCCTTATTAAAATATAATTCAAAATCAAACGTTGCTTTAAATAATTTTTGGCATCAATATTGCGTAACATAACATAGATATTTACTGACAGCGCTGCTAACTTGACAACGGCCGAGAACATTATCGAACATAGCTGACCGCTCTTCACATGGCACGTGTAAGTGGCCGTCTTTTATCAATAAAAACGTCCA
>NW_020212437.1:0-9615 GCF_003070985.1 Temnothorax curvispinosus | reverse complement strand
AAAGGTGATCTGAGAAAAACTGAAAAGTGGTGCGTCAGGTACTATGGAAGAGATGATGTCGGAAAATTGAGAAAGTGTACAAGAAGGAAAGCAGTTGGAGATGGAGGCATAATGGGCATTTAAAATATCACGAGAAAAAAAGTTGAGCGGAGAAGATAGAGGAGACTCAATGAGCCCAAGACTGGCAAGCTCACGCCATAACCTGGATGGATCAGAAATAGCAGTCAATCTCTCCATGTGATAGCGCTCCCTGGCCCTTCTCAAGTCGTCTGTGAAATTATTTCTATATTGCCTATAGATATGAAATTCGAGAATGTCTCGCGATTTTCGGGCAGTATTATAGAGACGGTTGCGATGTTGAATTCTGCGAGCAAGTTGGTCAGTAAGCCAAGGCGCAGCTGGGCGAGTAACACGAAAAGTGCGGATGGGCGCATACTGATTAAGACAGGACGTGAAGTCGTCAGTCAAGGTATTTAAGATGTCATCCAAGTCAGGCCCATTAAGACTCTTATGGCTGAAGTCCTCGGCGAAAGATAAGGACAACGTAGAGGTGAGAGTCTCGACGAATCCTGACCCATCAAAATCCCTGTAGCTGCGTCGAACTAAAGTACGATTCGAAGCAGATGGAACCACAAACGTGTACTTCAGCTCAATCAGGTCGTGACCGTTAATGAAAGGCGCATCCGATTTACGAAACGATAGAACTTTATCAAGGCTATCGACTATAAAAACGTCCAACCACGAGTCAGAAGAGCGAGTGTGAAAAGTCGATTGCGAATCGACAATGCTGAGCGACAACTGTGAGACCATGTCTCTAAGGTGATCAGAATCATAAGATGAAGCGAGAAGATTACAGTTAAGATCACCTGAAATGATAATATTTTTATAGTTATGCATGAATGTAGTGAGAGCATCAACATATTTACAGAAGTTTTTTCCCTTAGGTCTACGGTACATTGACGTGAACAAGAGAGGCTCACAATCATCGCCCCGAATGTCCAGAACAAGAAATTCAGGCTCATTCGAGAAGACGAGAGGAGACGACGCGAGAACACGCGCTCGCAGCGAGTCGTGGATGTAGCAAGCGACACCCCCTCCCTCCCTGCCATTTCTATCAGCACGCAACAAATAATATCCAGGAATACGAACTAGATCATCAGAGATGTGAGAGTGAAGCCAGGTTTCAGTAATCGAGATAATATGAAAGAAGTTCAGTGCAATGAAGGCCTGGGTTGACTCCAAGTGGGCAGGAAGGGAGCAGGCGTTAAAGCAAGCAATGCTGAGGCGACCACGCGAAGCAAGAGGATCCACATCTGCCGCAACAGATCACTGAAGCTCCGCAAGATCGGCCTCAGAATCAATAGAAATAGGGGGTTGACCTTGAGCCTTACGGACAAAGATGCGACCATCTCTGGTCCAGACATGCTTATAAGAGAATTGCTTAGCCCTGGCTCGCGCCCGACGCAACAAGTTGTACGTTTGTGTTGGAAGCAGTTCATTTATGTAAATGCTACCGGGAAAGCCCCCCGAGAACACATTGCCCACCGCAAGCCGGCGCTTGCCACGGGTGGCCCGGATGATGTGGTCGCGGATCTCGCGCGACTTAAGCGCTACAATTAAGGATCGCGTCCGATTAGCAGGACGGTTCTGCTCAAGGGCCAGACACGATCCCGACGCATCACCCAGCGACACAGACACTCCACGCCCAGCCACGTCACGCTTAGCCCCGCGAAGGGCGGCCCAACTAATATCCCGTCGCGGTGCTCTTTACTGAGTGTCGAGTCGGGCCGGTACGTTTACTTTGAACAAATTAGAGGGCTTAAAGCAGGCTATTCTCGCCTGAATACTGCGTGCATGGAATAATGGAATAGGACCTCGGTTCTATTTTGTTGGTTTTCGGAACCCCGAGGTAATGATTAATAGGGACAGATGGGGGCATTCGTATTGCGACGTTAGAGGTGAAATTCTTGGATCGTCGCAAGACGGACAGAAGCGAAAGCATTTGCTAAAAATGTTTTCATTAATCAAGAACGAAAGTTAGAGGTTCGAAGGTGATCAGATACCGCCCTAGTTCTAACCATAAACGATGCCAGCTAGCGATCCGCCGAAGTTCCTCCGATGACTCGGCGGGCAGCTTCCGGGAAACCAAAGCTTTTGGGTTCCGGGGGAAGTATGGTTGCAAAGCTGAAACTTAAAGGAATTGACGGAAGGGCACCACCAGGAGTGGAGCCTGCGGCTTAATTTGACTCAACACGGGAAACCTCACCAGGCCCAGACACCGGAAGGATTGACAGATTGATAGCTCTTTCTTGATTCGGTGGGTGGTGGTGCATGGCCGTTCTTAGTTGGTGGAGCGATTTGTCTGGTTAATTCCGATAACGAACGAGACTCTAGCCTGCTAAATAGGCGTACCTTATGGTATCTCGAAGGCCCCCGGCTTCGGCCGGCGGGTTTTTACTACCAACGTACAAACAAATCTTCTTAGAGGGACAGGCGGCTTCTAGCCGCACGAGATTGAGCAATAACAGGTCTGTGATGCCCTTAGATGTTCTGGGCCGCACGCGCGCTACACTGAAGGAATCAGCGTGTGTTCCCTGGCCGAAAGGCCCGGGTAACCCGCTGAACCTCCTTCGTGCTAGGGATTGGGGCTTGCAATTGTTCCCCATGAACGAGGAATTCCCAGTAAGCGCGAGTCATAAGCTCGCGTTGATTACGTCCCTGCCCTTTGTACACACCGCCCGTCGCTACTACCGATTGAATGATTTAGTGAGGTCTTCGGACTGGTGCGCGGCAATGCGTCGGCATTGCCGATGTTGCCGGAAAGATGACCAAACTTGATCATTTAGAGGAAGTAAAAGTCGTAACAAGGTTTCCGTAGGTGAACCTGCGGAAGGATCATTAACGTTTGCGGAGGTCCCACCAGTTTGGAGACTGAAAGTTAAACACAGAGAGACACAAACGCACCTTGTGCCACATCCGAAAGATGCCGAGAGGATTGTCTCGAACGCGTGTTCACACCACGCGTTCGTACGCCTTCTATCGTCGTCGCGCGCACCGCCACAACACCGCCGTTGTAACGTCACGGCGTCGTGTTGCGTCTGGGACTGTGTGCGCGCGCGAAGTGACGCGAGGCGCGCGATCGTACGGAAGCGAGGCGCTCGGCGATTCCCCCGATCTCTCTCGAGATCGGGCGTCAGCTGGGCGCGTACCGGTGGTAACCTGTGCCGCGCGCGTGCAAGCGCGCGCGCGCTGAAGGGCCGAGAGAACGCAGTGCTCTCTTCGTGCCCGATGGTTTTTCAAAGACTTCCGCCCCGGCTCTCGCCTCGCGCGAGAGACGTTCCGATTATCGCGTGACAATCTCCTCTCTTTTGCATCTCGTTGTGCCGCCTATATAGCCCTCGTCAAAAGGGGCGGCGGTCCGCGCGTGCTCGGACGCGCGGCCAGGCTGATCGAAGGGCCCGAAAAAAACCCGAGACGCATACGGAAGTACGTTGAAGCGTTGAAGTTAAAGAACGCAAAGCAAAAACGATTACCCTGAACGGTGGATCACTTGGCTTGTGGGTCGATGAAGAACGCAGCTAATTGCGCGTCAACTTGTGAACTGCAGGACACATGAACATCGACATTTCAAACGCACATTGCGGTCCACGGATACAATTCCCGGACCACGCCTGGCTGAGGGTCGTTTTAATACCGACATACTGCTTGCGCCCTCGCGTAACGACGGCTAAAACGGGCGCGCGGTTAAGCGCGCCCGGAAGCCTCGACGCGCGTACGGACGTACGAGCGATCGTTGGACGTTCGCCACACGAGTGTCGCGTATAAGTTTCGCTGTGCGAGACCTCCTCTCTCTCTGTGAGAGAGAGCGAGTTTGTCTCCGCGCACACACTTGGGGGGCGTCGTCCGAAATGAAACGGGAGGATGACATAATTGACTGAGCGGTTAACGCGCGTGATCGCGGTGTCCTCGCGACGTAGACGTACGGTGCCGCCGCCGTCGCCGCCCGGAGACGCCTCGTCTGTCGGAGCTGCTGTGGTGGGCTCTTTGTGCGCGCCGCCGAGCGACACGCCACGCCACCCGATCACACACAAAGCGGTGTATCGGGCGAGCCGACCGCGTGTCCGAGTCCACGAAAGTAAAAACACTTGCTTGGTTAGGACCGGCACGCGTCGTCGTGTACTCGTCTCGAACGACCGCGTGGTGCGTGTATCGCAACACGCCTATCCTGCCCGCTGATCGACGCGACGGTTCGTCTCGTCTCGTCTCGTCGCGCTGCTTTTTTTTCTTTGTTGACGACCTCAGAGCAGGCGAGATTACCCGCTGAATTTAAGCATATTATTAAGCGGAGGAAAAGAAACTAACTAGGATTTCCTTAGTAGCGGCGAGCGAACAGGAAAGAGCCCAGCACCAAATCCCGCGGTTCCGCCGCAGGGAAATGTGGTGTTCGGGAGGGTCCGCTTATCCCGAGGTGTCGCGCCGCGTCCAAGTCCATCTTGAATGGGGCCACTTACCCGCAGAGGGTGCCAGGTGAGGGGCGGGGGGGTACCGCGGGCGGGGGGGACCGCGGGGGAGGGAGAGGGGGAACCGCGTGTTTCGGGCGCCGCGGGGGAGGGGGAGGGGGAACCGCGTTTTTCGGGCGTTGCGGGGGAAGGGGGAGGGGGGAACCGCGTGTTTTGGGCGCCGCGGGGGAGGGGGAGAAGAGAACCGCGTTTTTCGGGCGTCGCGGTGTAGGGGAGGGGGCAACCGCGTTTTCCGGCGCCGCGGGGTAAGGGGACACACGATTTTTACCGCGCCGCGGAGTCCGCGTGACGTCACACGACACGCTCGCGTTATCTCTCCCTCGTAGATGTTTCCCCCGTCCCCTGGTTGCGCGCGTCTTCTCGTTCGCGCGGTCTCTCTCGCTCCTGTTTGCGTTCTCGCTCACGATCGAGTTTAAATAAATTTATATTATACATAGAAAATTTGCTTACCACCGCAGGATTTGAACCAGAAATTCCTAACTCTTAAGTCAGTCACCTTCAGAATTCAGGTCATTGTCTCTTAATTTACACAATAATATGTATACACTAAAATACTGCAGGCTATTTACACAGTTAAAATTTACACAAAAACACACATAGGACACAGATTACACTGTGAAATTAGATATAATGGGTCTCCACAAGATGAACAAAAGAGACCATCTATGAGGATATACGGACATGTGTCATGTCTGCGAACAGCGTATAACATCGAGAACAATCCGTGTATTCTGACGCACAAAACTTCATATGTCCTGGAGTAAAATAAGGGTATATGCAATACATCTTTGTCAGAGGGTGTAACATATTCACTTTTGCTTGATTCAACACTCTGAAAATTTCGTCCGGATTATCCTCATCAGCCATTTCACTATGATAACACGAATCGTCCGACAATAATGCTTCATCATCAACTTCTATTTCTTCCTCGTTATTCACTTCCATTTCTTCAACGTTTGCTTCAACTTCCATTTCATGTCCTTCAAACTGCAATTCTTTGAAATCCATTTTGCAGAACGTTGTATGCCTCAAAAGGCGCAATACACGGTGCTACTGTTAAAATCACACAGTGCAGACAGTACAAACAGTCGCGACACTTGAAATTTTTTGACAAGACAAACACGTCCGAACATTATCAAGCATGTCAACCGACTCTTACTTCTAGACCTTGACTACTGAGCGTACCTTCAAATTCATCCTTCTACATCTCACTATTGTCACATCGTTTGTTTATCATATCTAATTTCATCATAATCTTAACATCCATACAATTGCGCTTTCCGAAAAATCTGCGATGTTCAGTTTTGCACGTGTGCAATGAAGTCACCGCGAGACACGTATGTTCTCGAAAACGATATCGCGCCATTGACTTTCGGTGATTTGATCTGTAAAACTGCTATTGAACCGCGATCAAACAGCTATCAAACAGGTATTGAACCGCTATGAAACAGCTATCAAACAGCTACTGAACCGCTATAAAACAGCTAAAAACAGCTATTGAACCGCTATCAAACAGCTAAAAACAGCTATGAAACAGCTAAAAACAGCTAAAAACAGCTATTGAACCGCTATCAAACAGCTATCAAACAGCTATCAAACAGCTAAAAACAGCTATCAAATAGCTATTGAACCGCTATGAAACAGCTAAAAACAGCTATCAAACAGCTCTTGAACAGCTATCAAATAGAGTCCTAGATAATAGAGAAGCGACATTGAAGGGAATGGTCTGATTGGTTAACTAAATCACGTGATCCAGCGCCATTTTGTTTCTCCCTTATGGTTAAATAAGTGAGGTTAATGCACGTTAGAGGCCTGCTGCACGTGAGACAACGCGAGACATTACTGTTACGGTTCTGTGAAAGGCCGTGATTCTTCGGATCCTACCGTGATATAGGACATCCTCAAGACAAATTTGTGGCCACCAGAGACAGGAGACAGGTACACGGAAGAGAAGGAAGCCAAAATCATAGAAAACACGTCGTCGTCGCAGCCTGATAACGTGGCCGCGAGTTACAAGGAGACCAAGAGCAAGACGTCTGGCAGGAAGAAAGACGTAAAGATCAAGGTGGGCGAGCAAATGTCAGATACTGAGCTAGTGGATCCTTTGCCGGAGAAGTTATGCTCGACAGTGAACGCCAGACTGAAGAACGATCTAATCGTGTGCGCGGTGATCGGCACCCTGTCTTTTGGAATTCATCGTACGACGGTGTTCACCGCTCTGCAACCGGAGCTCAATCCGGTACTGTGGAGTATTGTGAGTTGCCTGGGCTTTCTCCTGTACTACATCGTGCCGCAGCTGCGCAAGCAGCTGCCTTGGCTGTGCCTTTCGAGACCGGTACTATGTAGTCATGAGCACGCGCAATTCGAGATACGAGACCCGGTGAGGATCATATGGTTTGAGAAGGTCTACGTGGGCCTGTGCTTTCTCTAGCGGAACGTGCTCTATCCGGTCGCTGTCCTGCGTATTCTCCTATTAATTATGACGTAAGTACTCTCATGTATATAAATCTTTATTAAATATAAATTATTCTACTTATTGAAAGGAATATTAAACTTTATTGTTTTTTTATGAGAAACATTCTTTTTTCCTCTTCAGGATAAAGTTCTGTGTACAAACATGTACAAATATTTATAAAAGTAAGGGACGGAAAGTAGGAGACGAGAACAACAACGAAACTCTTATGTTTCATCGTTTTCCTAGAAATGAAGGACAGAAAGCTAGATGGATTAACAGTATCAGGAATATTAATGGATCTACTTGGGAGCCTAAGGATCCATTGTTTGTGTGCTCTCTAAGCTGCAGTGTAGCAAATATATACATATACATATATAGCGAAGTTATTTACTGATAGCATGCATATTTTTTCAGGAGCATTTTGACAGGTTTTCTTGGGAGCGTGTTAGAGAAGATGGTAAGAGGAAACTGAAAATCGGAGCAATTCCTTCAGTTTTTAACGATAGTCTCCCATCGAAGCCATTTAATGAACATACATATTCAATGCCATTGCAGGACAGAAGTAATATTGCTGCACAATTATCTGTAAGTTTATTATATTAATAAAATTACTTATTTAACTTTTCGAATATTTCTCAATTTATTAAGAATACTTGTAAACATTTTTGTAATTAACTTTTTATAAAATATTTGTAGTCAATTAATGAAATATTGTTATTTTATGACATTTTTAACATAATGTTAAAGGTTAAGAAGAAAAAATTACGTTCGTCATGTGATATTGATCACACATATATATGTCGACCAATCTGCTGCAATGATGGAAATGTGCCTGAAATAGTTCAAATAGAGAATGAAAAGATTGGAGCAGATCCATTACAAACAGAGACAAGCTCCGCTACAATACAGCTCGGATACAATGGTTTAGATGTCTGCACATCAACTGTTAATTCTGTGAGTTTTTTTTTAAATATTGTAACGACTTCAGTTCTTGCCTTTATATTCCTGTACCAACACTGTGATATATATTCTTGTACAATGATTTGTTCCATACCTGACTACTGAAGCAAGTCTGAAAGATGCTTATTTTGTTCCATTTAATATGTATGCGTTATGTATGTACACATACGCGTACATAAGTATATGAATCTACTAGATAGAATAGCATGGGTATCTTTCAGATTTGCTATACTAGTGTAACATGAGACAAATCATTATTTATGGATGTAGATGAAGAGAAGGAATAATTTTCAAAATTGTTTATTTTTCTCAGGTTAAAAGAAGTGCTGAAAGCGAAGAGAGTGCTGTACACTTTCATACTATGACACAAGATGATACACTTTTGGATTGGCTAAAGGAAGTGAAAAAGGACATCAGTAATCAAACTACGAAAGAGCAAAACACTGACTTAAAAATTACATCTTTAACGGAAGAAAATGAGCAACTTAAAAAACGCTTGACAGAACTTGATAAATTTCTGAATAAGATACTTGGACAAAATGAAGTATTGCGTGACAGCAATAAAAATATGTCCAAGCAATTGGATACTTGGAAAAATATTAAGAAGAGAGAAGAAGGAATATTAACAACTTTTAATAAAGATCAAAGAGAGGCACTCCGGAGAAAGAATTCTCAAGGTGTAAAGTGGGAATCAGCTACGTTGAAGCAGGCCTTAATATTGAAATTGAAATGTGGCTCGTCGCGATATGAAGAAGTGAGAAAACTATTCCCTTTACCAAGTCTTCGCACTCTACAAAGAAGAACAGAATATATTGAACTTACATAAAATATATTGAAATATAAAATATATTGAAATATAAAATATATTGAACTTACATAAAATTTACATTAATTATGACAAGTTTAGTTTCTTATAATAGTCAAATTAATACAAAGCTTGCCATGCTGATTAACGTGTTAACTAAAATTTAATACTCTGTTAAAAAAATACATACCTCACAAAGATACTTTTCTTCCATTAGATAATAACTATCATTGCTCTTAGTGCCTTGTACATTGCAATTTCATTACTCCATATTTTTTTCAGTACCTGATCCTTCGGTAACTTGAATAGTTGAAATATATTCCCCTCTGATGTTGTTGAGCATGACAAAGCAACACATTTTCTTGCCATTGTAACTATAAAATAATAAATTCATTATTTTCTATAAGAGAAACAAAATATTTAAAATAATAAATATCCTTAGAAAATATTTACATCTTATCCTCCTTACTTACATTTTTCTTTTTATCTTTATAGGTTGTCCTCGTCGTTTTACTTTTTGCCAATTCCAATACATGGATGAGCGTCCAAATTAATTATACCTCACACGTTATTTTACGCTAACCTGCTTTAGCTAGGACTCTAACCTGCTTTGACGTTTTCTCCTATTCCATATGGAGAAACAAAATGGCGACTTTATCGATATATCGCACCTATCGATTTCAATGTCGCTTCTCTATTATCTAGAACTCTACTATCAAACAACTAAAACAGCTCTTGAACCGCTATGAAACAGCTAAAAACAGCTCTTGAACAGCTAAAAACAGCTATCAAACAGCTCTTGAACAGCTATCAAACAACTAAAACAGCTATCTGTATAACAGCGATCTGTATAACTGCGATCTGTATAACTGCTA
>NW_020212436.1:0-1036 GCF_003070985.1 Temnothorax curvispinosus | reverse complement strand
TTAATGTGCACTGAGTGCGCACCAGTTCTGCCAATGAAAAACGCTATGAAGGAAAGCTATCGAGATGTATCGAATCGAATCGAATCGTGCGAGGCGATACGATCGAGGGACCAAGTATCTACTATCTAGTATAAAAACTGAAAACATTTCGGTCGTTCGGTGTTCGGTGTCATAGAAGGTATCGTTCAGCAGTTTAAGCGAAAGAAGTATATTCGCAGTAAGTACAATCAATCATCCCTTTTGCTTTCAGATATCCTGATACTTGTAATCCTATAGCGAGATGCGTTATATTTGTGTGTTCTCAATAATAGTTATTTGTGCAATAAGTGCTGGAAGATGAAAATTCACGCACGTGTTGCATACCCTATTTTATGTTGCAAGTGCGTGGAAAGTGGCCTACACTGAAAGAAAAGATTGGTTGCGTCCACCAAGAATTGGTTGACCAATTCTTGGTTGACGCAACCAACCCAGATAGCACAGCTGATCTTTATGAATTCAAAAAGATCTGAATCTTTTCTTTCAGTGTATCACGCGCACATCGCGTGCGTAATGGGCCACGGCCACTGTCCATGCACGTGTGACATAAAGGAACAAACGAACTCGGTTGAAATCCGTTGGGAATGAATGTAACGCTTTTTTGGTGCACGGATTTCGTAATTATTTTATATATAATATATATATACGTTACTATATGTATGTACATAAATGAGATATACGTCGGAATATTGTCGAGATCCGCGTTATATTCGAAGAGCACGGTTTGACGATCCGTTCTACAATACGGTTTCCATGTATGTTTTTATAGAATACCGAGAGCGTAAAAATAATATAACAACGGCTTTCTTTAATTTGCATACCGATATGTGCACTGTATCTTTGTTGGTTTAATTTGATCGTAGAATAAAACCTACTATCCCTGCATAAAATTTTGCGTTTCAACACTGCAGCCAGGGCTGCGTTCGAAAACGTCATCCGGGTACCCACGGGTGTACTCTCTTCTCCTTCTAACTCGCTGAGATAGAAAGAAAAGGGAGTA
>NW_020212435.1:0-2552 GCF_003070985.1 Temnothorax curvispinosus | reverse complement strand
AACGAGGGGCGGGAGTCGCGGCGAGTCTGCTGATGCTGGAACGGGGCACGGGCGAATCGGGCACAGGGACCGAGCAAGCCGCCGGGCCAGCCATCGAGATACCGGCAACGCCGAACGTGGCCCCCGAAAGGGAGCTCGATCGGGCCGCCGGCCCAGAGGTGGTCAGCGAGGCGGCGCGTCTCGTAGAGGCGGCAATGGGAACGGCCGCGGAGCCAGAGCCGCTGTCGCGGGTGATGGAAAAGCTCCTGGCGATCCACCCGGCGTCGCTGTACATAGGTAGTTATTAAATTAAGCGACGAAGATCGCAGGGCAGTGGCCCAAGTAATATTTATACATAGACCGATCCGACAAATTTTAGTTTTTTAATAAACGGCTGTAGCCTGAAAATTATTTATTTTCTTTTGCGTGCGCAGATCGGCGCCAAAGGCGCACAATATCTAGGCGGAGAGCCACACGCAATTTTCAGAAGGACCAGCCCGGCGGCAGAGCGGGGCCAGAGTCAAGCAGCGGAACAGGCCATGGGACTGATCAGACGCGATGTTAAAGTATTGAAGCGACACGCGAGAAACTAAGTTCTGGCCCACGTAGGGCCCCTAGAACGCGAAAACAGCGGAAATTTCTATGCGAAACATCTGGAACTTCCGAACGCGTAAACACGTGGAGAGGGGGAAAGAGAAAGTCGGAACATCTGGCACTGCGGCGCAAACAGGCGACGAAGTGGGGATGTAACGAGAAGTGGGGAGCCCAAGAGAGCCCCGCGGCTCGAGGCAGTCTCTCGTGGATCGTCTCAGAGGTAACACGTACAACTCGTATCTCTCACGTTGTCGCGATAACTTCCGCAATTGTGATCCGATTTCGAATTAAATCGTACCGAGACATCCCTAACAAACGGGAACGCCCGCAGAACGCATTATTATTCGCAATTACAAACGCGAACGGTATTATATACCGCCGAGAACTTGTGCGTCGTGACTTAATGATACGTGCGACCACCATCTTGTGTAACTTGAAGAATTGTGAACAACCAACACTGTGAACAATGAAGATTGAATAAATTAATTAGTCAGTTATCAAAATATCTCCGGAATTATCACATTTACTTACCTTTTACTTACCTGGTACTTACCTGGTCCATCGGTGTCGGTCCATCGAAGTCCCTTGTTGATCCTGGTCGGCGGTGGCAGCGGTGATCCAGAGTGTCGGCGACGGCGATGATCCATCCATGGCGGGAACCTGAAAGAAAGGAAAAATTAGTGAAATTGATATACTACGGAAACATTGATACCTACCTTCTCGGTTATTCAAGGTCAAACCGAGTGGCGACCGTGGATTATAAGGACATCCAGCGCGAATCGTACCTTCCTGTAGTGCCGTTCGGTTACAACCTAACCTATAAAAATGAAACCATGGAGCATATCTTTCCGGTAACACATGGTTCTTCGTTGTTCGGACGCGATTTGCTGCGTATGAGTATGATAACCCTGTAAAAAATTTGACATTTTAGCAATTAGCTTGAATGTTCTATATAATTATTTTGATGGTCCAACAAAATTATTTTCAGATCTGTATATATCTAGCTAAATTTTTAAATACTTTAGCAAAACCGTTCTTTCCGTGATTGATATTGAAATAATTATCTTCCACTAACCACTGTAAAAATAGAAAATATTATACGTGTCTTCATCTCTTTCATATTCTAATTTATCCCTTTCTTAAATTATTTTATTACAATAATGAAAGATTTAATTTGATTAAATTACATAAAAAAGTTATTTTGTTTATATTATAGTATAGTTTATATTATCATAAATATATTTTTCCTAGAAATAAAATGATTGTTCCTGATTTGTTTATAAATATATCTTTCCACGTGGTGCAAACATGCTATATATATTTATAGATATTTTTGTAATTTTTTACATAATTTAATAACTCTGTAAGTTAAATTTATCCGATTAATGTAATCTAAAATATAAAGTAAAAAATGGTTAAAATAATTTTATTTAGGAAGATACTGTTTTTATTGGATACGTGAAATGATTACTATAAAACTACAGTATATGTACTTAATGACATATAAGAATGAATGCTCATAAATATACTTGAGTTTGGTTTAGACATATTTAAAACATATTAAGCTGCTCTGTGTGAGAACATGAAGTGCAGCCGAGATTTGAATTTAAGCTCCGCTAGGGATTTTGAAAAGGGGGAAGTGCAAAAGAGGATGTGCGAGTAGGCCTTGAAGTTTTAAAAGGGTTTAGGTGAACTTACGAAAGCCTTTCTGGAGGAAGTTCTACCGTTCTCAAATATCTGCTTTGCGTGAACTGCATTCTTATTCATAAAAGTGAAATATTGTAAAAAGCTTACAGTTTAGCAGCGTGATGAGTAGAATCGGAATTTTTCGACATTATTCGCCTCTTTCGTAGGCATGGGAAAAAAGGATCGGAAAAAGAGAATTTTCAATCATAAATGATGGGATGGGATGTGATTTCTGCCCAGTGCTCTGAATGTCAACGTGAAGAAATTCAAGCAAGCGCGGGTAAACGGCGGGA
>NW_020212434.1:767-1524 GCF_003070985.1 Temnothorax curvispinosus | reverse complement strand
GCTTTCGCGGACCGCTCGGTTGTTCGACCCGCTGGGTTGGTTGGCACCTGTGTTGATTAAAGCGAAACTTTTAATTCAGGCCGCGTGATTGCAGCGGCTTGACTGGGACGACCCGCTGGCACCCCCTGACGCGGCGGCTTGGACAAACCTTGAGGAAGAGCTTCCCCTGCTGGAGCAGGTCCGCGTGCCACGATGGTTCCGGCTCGACGGCTCGGAGGACACCGTCGAACTCCACGGCTTTTTGGACGCCTCCGAGCGGGCCTATGCCGCCGTGGTCTACCTCCGGGTGACGACTGCCGGGCAACCTTGCGACCGTGCGCGATCGCGGCGAGCGTGACGCGCCGTCAGGCGCCCAAGGTCGTGCTGCGCCGGATGTCTGAGGGCGCAGTACGGTTGCTCCCCGGCCAGCGGAGCCGGAGGGCGTACCAAATCCGGTTGCGAAAGCGACAGCGCAGCCGGAATCGTCTCGCGGGGCTTCAGGCCCGACAATGCAGGACCCAGAGGTCCAGGAACCGAGCCCGATCGACGAGATGGGTCTGCCGACCGACTTCGGGTTGTTGAGGGGCATCGTCGAGATGCTCGAGGCCGAGCTGCCGGACATATCCGAGATGGAGGCAGGCGTCCCGGAGGCGTCCAAGGTCGAGGCGGCGACACTGGGCGAACCCGCGGAGGTGACCTGCGGATCATCCGTGAGCTTCGAGAGCCCCGAAGGAAGTAGCGGTTCCGAAGACGACGAGGCGGAGCGACGCCTCGGATA
>NW_020212434.1:0-757 GCF_003070985.1 Temnothorax curvispinosus | reverse complement strand
GCTTTCGCGGACCGCTCGGTTGTTCGACCCGCTGGGTTGGTTGGCACCTGTGTTGATTAAAGCGAAACTTTTAATTCAGGCCGCGTGATTGCAGCGGCTTGACTGGGACGACCCGCTGGCACCCCCTGACGCGGCGGCTTGGACAAACCTTGAGGAAGAGCTTCCCCTGCTGGAGCAGGTCCGCGTGCCACGATGGTTCCGGCTCGACGGCTCGGAGGACACCGTCGAACTCCACGGCTTTTTGGACGCCTCCGAGCGGGCCTATGCCGCCGTGGTCTACCTCCGGGTGACGACTGCCGGGCAACCTTGCGACCGTGCGCGATCGCGGCGAGCGTGACGCGCCGTCAGGCGCCCAAGGTCGTGCTGCGCCGGATGTCTGAGGGCGCAGTACGGTTGCTCCCCGGCCAGCGGAGCCGGAGGGCGTACCAAATCCGGTTGCGAAAGCGACAGCGCAGCCGGAATCGTCTCGCGGGGCTTCAGGCCCGACAATGCAGGACCCAGAGGTCCAGGAACCGAGCCCGATCGACGAGATGGGTCTGCCGACCGACTTCGGGTTGTTGAGGGGCATCGTCGAGATGCTCGAGGCCGAGCTGCCGGACATATCCGAGATGGAGGCAGGCGTCCCGGAGGCGTCCAAGGTCGAGGCGGCGACACTGGGCGAACCCGCGGAGGTGACCTGCGGATCATCCGTGAGCTTCGAGAGCCCCGAAGGAAGTAGCGGTTCCGAAGACGACGAGGCGGAGCGACGCCTCGGATA
>NW_020212433.1:0-2321 GCF_003070985.1 Temnothorax curvispinosus | reverse complement strand
GACGCGCGCATTCAACGTGCCCACGAGCAACGTTTATGAAAACTTTGTGCATCGACTGCGCCGCAGCAACGAATAAAATAACGCCCTGGATTATTCCGCCCATATCTCCCTCTCTCTTTCTATTGTTCTGTCCATTCCCCTCGCCGTCTCGATCGACCGAGCGGAGGGCCCCACGCTTAAATTATCAGCGTTTTTCATTTTGTATCGCCGATTACTTGCCCCGGAGGCCACTCGTCGGCACCGCCGATAAGCAACGTCAAAGAGTTTTCCGAGCTGGCTACAGTCAAACGCTACGTGTACACCCTGTCTTATTAATGGAGCGTTTCCCCGGCCGCTCGTTATTTAATATATTTCCGCCACGGCGAGATACAATGCTGATCTTGCATTAAAAAACTAAGTATATGTCTAGGGCTCATGATACCAATCATGAAATAAATCATACTACTCTGATAATAAATATAAATCGATATGACTCAAGAACAACGTCTAAGAAAGTTTCTAACGACATCTTTTGTAATTCTAAATCAAATTTAACTTATACTATTTTCCTCCATTTTTCAAAGTAAAGACTCTGCAACAAATTCCGATTAAGCCTTATGTACAGCTAAACTAGTCCTTCAGGATATGTGTACAGTAAAAGTACAAATGCATGAATAAGTACTTTCCGATCAAGTGCAGAGAACAACCCCTTTCCCCGGGAAAACAGCATAGATTTTCAGGGGCTCTTCTACAATGCTAGAGTATTTCGAATGTATACCGTATTTACGCTGGTTGCAGCGACGTTCTCGCTCGTCACAAAGGATTAAACTGACCAATTGTTCGATCGCGTATGTTACGTGGAACCTGATGCAACATGATGTTAACACGCCAGGCTTACGAGGATAACAAGCAAATGATGCTGCCGTAATCGATTAACGCACAAATTCATCCGAATAAATTAAAATAACTCCCATTACATTTTTCGATGTAATAACGAGAGTGATTAAATGATGAGAGAGGTGTAAATATATTGAAAAAACATGCACAGACAATAGAAATAGATGTCACTCACCGAACGAAGACTGATTTAGGTTATTGTCTCTTACCTGAAACAGAAAGAACAGTATCATTAGAAGTATTCAAACTAAAAAAAAAGATACATTAATTTATTAGAAAAAAAAATATAGAGAGAGCATCGTTATATGATTACTAAATACTGCAAAATCCCTGTAATCATGCGAAAGATGGAGGAGCCGGATCACTCCGAGGCAGTGACGTAGTAAAAGAAGACAGCGCCCGGGGCGATCTCCTCTCTCTCTCTCTCTCTCTTTCTCCATGCCTTCTTTACAACACTGTTAATAGCAACCACCAGACTAATGTTTCCTTTAGCCATAAACTCATAAAGAGTTGGCCATGAGAGTTGGCCATAAAAACTAACAATTTTACGACTTTAATTGCTGCTCTTTTATCTTTCGCAGCTGAGATTATTTATGGATTTTCGTCCTCCGTCACAAACAAATCTCCCAAATTTCTGCTTGTATAATGAGTATTGTACTACTGAATTGACGTCCCTGCTAAGACGACGGATCGCCCCCTTCGCCCCCCTTACTGCGCTACTGCTCCAAGGGGTGAACGAACGCCGCAAAATGATTATGATACGAGCGAACGCGGCGGAGGCATGAAATGCGATAAGAAACACGGAGGAGAAGCGGGTCGCGCAATTAAAACGAATTTCGCGAATTCCCGACGAGTATTCCGGGCGCGCAAGTAGAAACCCTAACGGCAGTGGGATGATCGACGTGATTCCACGTGCAAAAACGGACGAACGTGATACGCGGAGAGGGACGAAAACACACAGAACCGCCACCGGCCTTCCTAGGATAGAGCGGGATGGAAAAAAAAAGAGCGAAACGCACGAAGGCGCACCCTCCGATTTTTATTCTCGCCCCCGACCGACCGATCGACCGTCCGCCCGTTCGCTCGCTCGTGCGTTTTCTCCCCATTTCATCCGGTTTTTTAATTCGCGCGATATTTCCTGGTTGTTCGCATGTTAATTTTCGACGACCAATGACGCGACAGGCCCGCGAGGCACAGACGTCGATGATATTTCGCGTGTTTCGAGTGCGGGTCGAGAGCAAAATCCCCGATCGGACGCTGGACGCGCAACCAATATCCCTCTCACCCGGTTCGTCCGCCCGCCGACCCCGCCACCGCGTCTTCGCCGCATCCCCCTTTTCTCGTCGATATCGATACGAGCGAACATTATACCTTATCGCGGCGATGCGTTATCGTATATGCAATATGTGCGAAGAAAACGAGGAGGAACGGCATTAATGAAGGAT
>NW_020212432.1:15763-21944 GCF_003070985.1 Temnothorax curvispinosus | reverse complement strand
GCCTGATATATCAGGAGTAAATTTCCGAGATTTCGCGGTGCGAAACCTGAGTTTCGCCTATTTTATCATCCGAATTAATTCTTCTATTAACCTTTATTGTCTTCTAACGTCTCTACTGATGCATATAATTAAATTCTTGCTATTAGATTACAGTATTCTATTAATCTAATTATTAATATAGTTACTTATGTAATTATGTCCTTTTGAATAATTTATGCAAACGCAAAATGCGGCAGAAAGTTTCGCATACTGAAATGTAAAACGTATGCAACAGCATTTTAAAACTCTTTATTGTCAAATCTCGTTTGAGAGAGCATGATTTGTATAACAATGTTAAAATGAATATATTTCTCGAGATATGACCCAGTGTCGTTCAGCGCATTTCGCATTTCAAAACACCCGCAGAGTACCTACTGCAATCCGGACAACCTCCTCGCTCTCATGCTTTCCTGATATATCAGGAGTAAATTTCCGAGATTTCTCGCGGTGCGAAACCTGAGTTTCGCCTACTTTATCATCCGAATTAATTCTTCTATTAACTTTTATTGTCTTCTAACGTTTCTACTGATGCATAATTAAATTCTTGCTATTTTTTAATTATTATTTTAGATTACAGTATTCTATTAATTTAATTATTAATATAGTTATTAATTATGTTCTTTTGAATAATTTATTTTTATTATAAAGTTTCGCATACTGAAATATAAAACGTATGCAACAACATTTAAAAACTCTTTATTGTCAAATCTCGTTTAAGAGAGCATGATTTGCATTAACGGACACATAACAATGTTAAAATAAACGTTCGTATTTCTCGAGATTCTTATCGTTTGTTTTGAGAGCTAGTAATCTTTTCGCTAAACGGTGCCCGACCCGACGGCACTTGTCGCTATTGTTTTCTCGTTGACTAGCAGCGTAATATAGAACGTATTAAGATCATACGTTTGTTTATAAAAGTGAGATGTATTTAATTTATTAGTTAATTTGTGAAATTAGTAAAGGGAATAAAATAAAAGTGTTTTATTAAAAATTTAAAATGTTTTAATTGTTTAGACATTAAGTGCCTTTAGTTAGACAGAATCAATAAATATTCTCACGGCTTCGAACGCATTAATATTGTTCTATTTGCAACGACGATTAACGTTGTTTTCTTCGAAGATTTTCTGAAGGATTAAGTCGACGGGATAAATCGATCGCTGTCTATGTATAGAGCTGTGCCTCGGAGGTCAGGATTAGTAAAGTTCAGTAAATTTGGCACAGACATACATATATACATACACACATACTTACCGACATTTTTTTTAATGCAATATTTCGACGTTTTAAAACACTTTGAACATATTGACATTAAAAACTCAAAAAACAATCTTTTCTTTGGTTTCTTCTACCCCTATTTTATATATAATTCTTTTAAATTTGGTTGATTAGAGTCAACTTTATACGCAATCAAAGGTTCATGTACGAATTTACGAAAACAACCCAGATAGCACAGTTGATCTTTATGAATTCATAAAGATCAGATTCAGATCTTTTTGAATTCATAAAAATCAGCTGTGCTATCTGGGAAAGCTTCCTCTATGAGGAAGCAAAATATTAAACAAAATTGTAAGCTGAAAAAGTATTTTGACGTGAGAGGGCGGAAGAGTAAAATATACGTTATCGATTCTTTTCACGCTATTTATTAATACAAATTTCACTTAGAGATCAAATAATGAACACGCGAACGGAAGCGCAGAATTAAGTAACCAAGTATTAATTATCCTAATTTATTCGCACGCTATAAATATCGTCATGATAAATGCATTAAAACCTGTGAGAAAGCATTGGTTTCCCATGACGAGCTACTTGTCAAGATATGTACAAAACGCGTGTACATTGCGCGTGAACATTTCTAATATATTCTAAAAAAGAAAACTAGAGCTGCCACATTTAGCAAGATTCTACATTTCTCTTTAATAATGTGCCGTCTTTCACGGATATTTTCTATGCGAGATATCAGATTCAGTTAATAAATATAAGAAATATCGCGTTATACAGTCAGAATATTGCATACCAGTCCCGCAACCATCCCCAGTATCAGATACTAGTAATTGGAAGAAGATATTGAACGATAATTCTATGTGTGAAAGATTGGAAATTATTCACTTTTATAAATATGATTCCTTTTACGTATGTATGTTTCGTCTTGTATTTAGTGATAAGTGTGATAACGAAAGTTTAATAATCTGATAGAATTAGACAGTATGGGCAAAAATAAATAATTTCCAATTCTAAGAAAAATTTTTTGTCCTGTTAAGTACTCGACCTATCGGAAAATTATACTTTCATTATTAATTATATTAACAAACTTACTATCATAACTAATGCTGACTAAAAATTGCGTAATGGCAGTTTGACAATGATTAATCCAAGACGACTACCGAAGATCTATTATTAAACGGTTTAATCGAGATCTTCCGTAGCCATGTTGTTAAATGTTTTACAAAGTACTGTAAATTATTGGATAATATTGCACTAGCAGAAATAACTTCTTGCACTAGAATAAGCAAAAAGTATAATTAAAATAATACTTTAGAAATCGTCATAATTTATGAAAAGCTAAACGAATGCCGTGGATATCGTATTAATGACCATTCATATAAATATCCAGTTACTCTAAGACATCTACCATTTAATAATCCAAAGTCATTAATTTACTAATTTACTAATTTGCTAATTCTCACAGTACTCAATTATTTCAAATCTTCATCAGGGACAGCAATTAGTCTAAAGATACGGGATGTCTATGAACATTTATGGCAAATTTGCACAACTCATTAAGAGTCTAGAAACAGGCGGTGTCGTCAAGCAATCAAGAGAAGTGTAACATCCTGGCGGAAAGATTAAAGTCTTCGGTTGGCATTTGCCATCGATCGTTCCAGTCGATTTTGTTCCTGTACGACAAATGCGAACACATCGGAAGACGTGTCACACGTTCGCATCTTCTGG
Organism: Temnothorax curvispinosus; assembly: GCF_003070985.1. Classification (NCBI taxonomy): domain Eukaryota; kingdom Metazoa; phylum Arthropoda; class Insecta; order Hymenoptera; family Formicidae; genus Temnothorax; species Temnothorax curvispinosus. The sequence goes on along the minus strand of NW_020212432.1, from coordinate 18,956 downwards.
AGACCGACCAATAAACAAAGTTCTCGGGACATTTATAGAGGTATCCCTGTAAACTGTTACGGGTGTCGCGTTTACACTTGTAAAAGGTATTGCTGCAACCTTGCCGGTAAGGGAAATGTCCTTCTTGCGGGCAAAGCTGATTCGACGATGCCTTCACCTGAAATCAAAGGAACATTTTGTAAATGAATATTTTCAGAGAATCACAAGTTTATTTAGTTGATTAAAAGATTAAAACCACTTACAGGTGATAAAGCATTTTCTTCCAATCTTCTATAGAATCGAGCGCTTGTTCGGGTACCCATGCATGCCTGAGTGCTCTCACTTTCGGGGAGACATTGAATCTTCTTCTCATCAAATATTGTGTTCTCGGGACAACTCAATACGAGGATCTTGATTTCCATGTTGCCTTCGGAGGTGCACTGATAGAATAGATTGCAATATTTCGGATGCCTTCTGAAGCCGGTGGGACAAACCAGAGTGATCTGCTCGTCGGTCAAATTGCCTATGGCGCAAGGCGCCGCTCCTGGTACTGCTGTTGCCGGTTCCGATGATTCGGTCGTCGTTTGTGCCTGAGATTCCGTCGTGGATTGCTCCTGCGATTCGGTCGTCGATTGCTCTTGGGATTCCGTCGTCGATTGCTCCTGGGATTCAGTCGTCGATTGCTCCTGGGATTCGGTCGTTGATTGCTCCTGGGATTCAGTCGTCGATTGTTCCTGGGATCCAGTCGTCGACTGCTCCTGGGATTCAGTCGTCGACTGCTCCTGGGATTCTGTTGTAGACTGTTCCTGAGACTCGGTCGTTCCGGGCTCTGTGGAAGCAGCAGCTTCGGTTGTGGCTTCGCTAGTCTCAGAAGTGCTGGATTCGGTAGCGGCTTCCGTAGTGGCAGATGATTCAGTCGTAGACTCTATGCTTTCAGTACTCTCTGGCATACTTGATGTTGTTGATTCGGAAGCAGGAGCGCCTTCGGAAGTAGTCTCCATGGATGAAGTCGTCGTACCGAGCTCTGTGGTGCTTTCTTCTGTTTGCTGAGCTGTGCTCTGCGTTGTAGGTTCCTTTGATGTCGATTGTTCAGGTGCTCCAGTTTGAGTTGTGGATTCCACGCTTGAAGTAATGTTTCCAGTGGTACAATCTCTCGCGGGATAAACAGATTCGGGATAATTACATACGCTGATGCTGGGATCAAAAATAGTGCCTGGTGCGCAGTCAAAGTGATATACGTTGAAACCATTGCCATTGTTAACGCAGCGATAGAATTTGTCACATCTAGACGGATGCGCATAAAACCCTTCGTCGTTGCATACTATTCCGCTACTCGGCTTTTGCGTCGCACAATCCGGTGGGCGTGACTCAGTGGATGAAGACGATACCTCACTTGGTGCAGAAGTAGATGAGGATTCAGACGAGGATTCGGGTGGACTTTCTGTACTGGAGCTTTCGGGCATTTGAATCTCTTCTGGTTTTCCTGAAGGAGGACTTTCGCTAGTACTAATGGGCGTGATAGTAGTTGTTGTTGATGATTCTGTTTTGTCTGCCTCTGATGTAGGTAATTCGGTAGATATTTCACTTGGAGTACTGGCAGTTGGAGCGCTTTCGGTAGAAATTGGGACTGCAGACGGTGAAGTAGTCGTAATTGTTTGACTAGAAACAGTTGTAGTCGGACGTCCAGATGTAGGTTCAGAAGTCCCGGGACTAATGCCATGATCGATTTCATTGCTCTCTGCTGAGCATGAAGTTACTCTCTCAATATGATTACACGTTTGTAGTGATTGATCCCATGCTGTGCCAGGACCACAGTCGAATTCGTATTTTTGATAACCGGATTGGCCTTGTACACAGCGATAGAATTTTTTGCAATCACGATCCGGGAAGAAACCTTCTTCAGTACACTCAGATTTTCCACCCTGAGGCGAAGAGGCAGTGGACGATGCAGAACTTGGTGAAGTTGTTGTGACCTTTGTACTACTATCCGGTGGCAAATATGAAACAGATTCAGGTGTCATTCCAGACGCGCCAGTAATTGTAGTCGAGGGTGGCAAATAAGGTACAGAAGTAGTGGTCATTTGTGCAGGAGAAATATAAGAAACGGATTCGGTGACTTGCATTGTTGAAGACGGGTATGTACTACTGGGTGGCAAATAAGAAGTTGACGTTGCCTGAGATGGTGCAACAGCATTGTCCGTAGTGCTGATAGCTTGAGTCGATGGTTGTGTCTCTGGTTTTGAAGATGTCGGTGAGAAGGTGGAGCTTCCAGGAGATTGCGATGGTAATTTACTTGTATCTGGCCCTTTGGTACTGTCGACTTCATTCAGCGAGGTGTCGGGGTTGTCTGTAGCTGCACCGTTCGCTTGATTACAATTTGGTACAGCATAAGCATGATTACAACTTTGAACGGACGAATCCCAGACGGTTCCATCACCACATCGAAAGTCATATTTCGTGAAGGAGGACTTGCCATTATCGACACATCGATAAAACTTGCGACAATCTTGTGGATCAGCAAAAAAGCCTTCTGCTGTGCAAAGACCTAAAACAAGATTTCGTTAATTTATACTAATAATGAAACTTTAGTTTCTACATAGTATTTTAAATTATCATATCTGTTGATGATTGCCAGAGGAAATTGGTGAGTCTAGAATTTCAGGAGATGTAAGAAAACTCGGAATATTTAAACTACTTGAAGAACCTAGAATACCTGGATATTCTGGAGAGCCTGAACTACCCGGAGAACCTGGTGTCCCCGGATATCCTGGAGAGCCTGGACTACCCGGCGAACCTGGAGTGCCCGGAGAACCTGGTGTTCCTGGATATCCCGGAGATTCTGGACTACCCGGCGAACCTGGAGTGCCCGGAGAATCTGGTGTTCCTGGATATCCCGGAGAGCCTGGAGTGCCCGGAGAACCTGGTGTCCCTGGATATCCCGGAGAGCCTGGACTACCCGGCAAACCTGGAGTGCCCGGAGAACCTGGTGTTCCTGGATATCCCGGAGATCCTGGACTACCCGGCGAACCTGGAATGCCTTGAGAACCTGGTGTCCCCGGATATCCCGGAGAGCCTGGCCTGCCTGGTGAGCCTGGAGTGCCGGGAGAACCTGGTGTCCCCGGATATCCCGAAGAGCCTGGGCTTCCGCCTGGTGAGCCTGGAGTGCTGGGAGAACCTGGTGTCCCCGGATATCCCGGAGAGCCTGGCCTGCCTG
>NW_020212432.1:0-15753 GCF_003070985.1 Temnothorax curvispinosus | reverse complement strand
TGGTGAGCCTGGAGTGCCGGGAGAACCTGGTGTCCCCGGATATCCCGAAGAGCCTGGGCTGCCTGGTGAACCTGGAGTGCCCGGAGAACCTGGTGTTCCTGGATATCCCGGAGAGGGTGGACTACCTGATGAACCTGGAGTGCCGGGAAAACCTGGTGTTCCTGGACTGCCCGGCGAACCTGGAGTGCCTTGAGAACCTGGCGTTCCCGGATATCCCGGAGAGCCTGGCCTGCCTGGTGAGCCTGGAGTGCCGGGAGAACCTGGTGTCCCCGGATATCCCGAAGAGCCTGGGCTCCCGCCTGGTGAGCCTGGAGTGCCGGAAGAACCTGGTGTCCCCGGATATCCCGGAGAGCCTGGGCTCCCGCCTAGTGAGCCTGGAATGCCGGGAGAACCTGGTGTCCCCGGATATCCCGGAGAGCCTGGCCTGCCTGGTGAGCCTGGAGTGCCGGGAGAACCTGGCGTTCCCGGATATCCCGGAGAGCCTGGCCTGCCTGGTAAACCTGGAGTGCCTGGAGAACCTGGTGTTCCTGGATATCCCGGAGAGGCTGGACTACCTGATGAACCTGGAGTGCCGGGAGAACCTGGTGTTCCTGGACTGCCCGGCGAACCTGGAGTGCCTTGAGAACCTGGCGTTCCCGGATATCCCGGAGAGCCTGGCCTGCCTGGTAAACCTGGAGTGCCCGGAGAACCTGGTGTCCCTGGATATCCCGGAGAACCTGGGCTACCCGGAGAACCTGGTTGTCCTGGTTGGCCATTTGGATCTCCCGGTTGACCTGGTTGACCATTTGGATCTCCAGGTTGCCCGGGTTGGCCACTTGGATCTCCCGGTTGACCCGGTTGACCATTTGGATCTCCAGGTTGTCCTGGTTGGCCACTTGGATCTCCCGGTTGACCTGGACTACCAGTGTCACCATTCCATTGCCCACTATTATCTCCATTCCATTGTCCGCTATTATCACTGTCTCCACTTTCTAAGTTCTGCCTGCAGTTCTTCCTCGTAACAGCCCAAGCGTGATTACACGCTTGAATCTCTGGGTCCCAAACAGTTCCTTCGCCACACTTAAAATCGTACTTCCTAAAGTTTCCGTAACCTTCGTTTACGCATCTGTAGAATTTTTTGCAGTCACAAGTATCGGCTAAAAATCCTTCTTGCGTACACTGATTTCCATTTTGACAATTAATATCATTGTTCTCCGGTTGATCCATAGTTGGTCGACTCGGTAACGGTGGCTGTATTGTTATGTCTGGTTTTTTGATTGTTGTAGCAGCTTCAGTCGTGGCTGTAGATAGTCCAGTAGTTATTGGAGATTGTATTATGGTCGGTCGCGACTGTATCGTTGTTCTGCCCGTTGTTGTCCATATGGGGGAAGGAAGATCTTGCACGTTCGAATCGAGCTCATTCTCGGAACTGCCACATTCAGACCGACCGCTATCTTCTGCATGCGTGCAAATGTCTCCCTTATCTTTGGAGAACACCGTGCCTACTCCGCATTCGAACTTGAAGGTCGTTAGCGGGCTGCCGTTGCCCCAATCTACACATCTATAGTAAGTTCTGCAGTCACGAGGATCTTGATGATAACCCTCTTCTCTACATTTAAAAGGAGCATTGCTCTGCCTGTATTGGTTTTGGTTATACCCGTAATAATCTGCAATTTAATATGGTTAATTAGCACTCAAAATTAATTTAATCTTTAGCTGACTAAATAAAAAATATTTCGTAAAATACTCAATATTTCCTTTTTTTTATTATTTTATATGTTCAGACAGCATATTTTAAATAAACTCAATTCTAAAAACAATAAGCAACAACACAACATGTTAAATAAAGCAGATTATAAAGTAACAATTTTATTGTCCGTATATAGCACTCATTTTACAGATAATTATATCTGTATAGATCAGAATAATGTTCTCGTTGTTTTCAATTTTGTAATCGTCATGCCGCGAAAAGAAATATTCATTCTCGTGTTAAAATAAATTAATTGACGGATTAATTAATGATTTTTTACATCGCAGCCTCTACTGGGAAAGAACTGATAAAAAACCGATTAATATTCACCTTACATATTTTAGTAAATTAGATGTAATACTTTAAAAAATATGTATTATTGATCTGAATATTAATCAACTCTCTCAACCATTCAATATTGATTATTCTAAATTTGATGTCAAAACGAAACGGATGATTAATCGATGATTTTTGTTTGTTAAGAAACGTCTTCTATTAATTTTTTTAACTGAGTTAAACTGAAATAAATAGAGATTAAAATAAAGATAAAAATTAACTAGTTCTCACCAGCTTCTGTCAATCTTGTAACGATTAGCGTCGCAAAGACGCTCAAAATCGATCTAACTTTCCACATCTTTTGTATTCAACTTTATCTGCAACATAGTAAAATTACCAATCATTATTATATGAAAAAATAATTTCTTAAAATAAATGGCGTTTATTTTTTGTCGTGTTTTGGTTCAAAGTTATATTTGATTTTCGCTGTAGTCAAATTGCCGAACGATGAGTATGTCTAGGTACGTGCATGTTGACTATCTTGGCTGTTGACCCTGATGCCATTTCGAAGAACGGCTATCGTCTTCTGCTTAACGATTCATCCGATAACGAAAGAGCATCTTAACGCACGTTAACACCTACATCAAAGAACGTCATCGCGTGCATCTTATCTTTCGCAACTACCTCTATAGCGCTCTTGATTGTGTGCGGTACCCCGGTGTTTATCGAGATGGAGACTACGAGCAATGGCTCAGTGGAGAAACTGATTGTGAGATCTGTGCAACCGGAAATATAAATGCTCGTAGCATATATCGCCACAGGCGACGATATATAGATATAGTTCGTCGTCAATTCTAAACTTTTTGTCGAGCACATTAATTACCACTAATACTTAAACAAGAGTAAAAGAGTTTTACTACGTTAACTGAGAAGATGTACAGTAATATTTTTCACAAGGGGTAATTTAAAAATTTAAACGTTTAGATATTCGATACCAAAACATCATGTTTCTACAATACATTTCAAAATATTTTTAAATATGAATAAAAATCAACGCCATAATTTATAAGTACAATACTTTTGCTTTAAAAGAGTTCGGAAACCGTGCTACCACAGACTTCTTTTAGCATGCCGGTGCGAGTTTCACGTTCTCGTGCCGTTGCTCGCGACGTATTCCATGTATCAACGCGTGAACAGCAGCAACGGTAGAAGCAACGCTGTGTAAACTCGTAACGAATTGCAACGTACATGACTTGTCAATAGAGCACGTATGTATATACACCGTCGAAAGAAGAAAATCCTCGAAGAGGAGACGCGTTCTCGCGCGTGTAAGGAGTAAAAAGAGAAAAATAAAGAGAGAGAATGAGAGGGAGGAAGGAACTAACTGCGTTGAGAACTTGAAATGAATAGACCCGTTCCAATCTCGTTTCGTGATCTTTCCTTCCCGTCCAGTGAAAAGAATATTGCGCGAACAATGACGTAACATCCGACTGCGTCTTCCTTCTTAAGGAGTTAAGAAGCCTATGTCATTACTTAATCGTGACGGTAAAGTTTCAATGGCACGTTCAGATTGCGAATTCACTGCCAATGCCAATCGTGCGTTGCAAAATTCTTTTCGCACAGACAAGCAATCTGCTTGTTAACATATCAACCTTTTAGAATCGTTTAAACAGCGTGCCTAAATTGCATCGTTCAATTTTCTGCGAATATTGTTTTTTTTTTCTGTAATATGAAGATATAAAGATTAAAAATACAGAAAGAATTATAATCGAAGTTTTATCGTTTGATTTTTGCGAATGTTTGTTTTTTAATATAAAGATTAAAAATATAGGGAGAAATATAATATGAAGATAAAGATAAAATTTTCTTTAATCACCATTGGAGTAAGATATACTCGAATTATAGAGTTTTTACAACAAATTGACGCAGCTGATATTTAAATATTGAATTCGTGCGAATAACCCACATTATAAAACGGTATGCTCGGAGAAATATCCGCAGCGTTGAATGAAACATTTCACGGCGCGATGTTGTAGGCTCCGTTTACACGTCGATCGTTACCTGAATGCTAATCAAGATTATTCCACGTGGTCGTTGCTTACGATCACAGGCGCGTTTACGATTATGCGAAAGAGCATGCAATCTAATTTCGCATGCCGAACATCGATGCCGGCTGATGCAAAATAAATAATAGATCGGGCAAGGAAACATTAATGGAGCTTAATCGCGCTTGATTTTATATAACATTTACTCTGGTACATACATTAAACGCAAATTTCAGAGAAAGCAAGCAAAGCTTAGCTTAATCAAAAACGCATTTTTTCTTATTTCCCAGTTATAACTTATTTGAGGCTCGGGTTACATTGTTCTTCCTCCACGAGAAATTGCTTCTCGTATAACATGAACAATTACGCGCCCGGCCTTTGATCTTTGATGACACGTATTTTAGCTTATTTCTGTCATTTGTCGCTGTGACTTATGTTCAGCCCTTATTTACCTCCCTTACGGGCAATTTACGTTGCGCAAAGATATACCACGTTGTTGCATCGTGAAATAGGTATCGCAGACGTTTTGTTGCCGCGGCGGCGCACCGCTGCGCGCATAAAGCATAATGAGAGGGGCCGTTCGGGCGGTTAATATCGTTTACTATCAAAGTGTAAACGGATACCCTCTAAGCTGCGGATATATATGCCGGAATGGTACGAAGGTGCACGCGAGTAATGACGGGCTGTTAAGGAGGCAACATGACTTATTTATAAACCGATTCAGATAGGTCTACCATCTGTTGCTGGATGCTGCTGTTGCCGCCGCTGCTGCTCCTGCTCCTGCTCCTGCTGTTGCTGCCACTTCGGGGAATGAAACCTAAAGGAACTTGCAACCTCGGACGCATTCCAAGGACAACGTGCCCGGCGTATCTCGCGGTTTGTCGTGCAATTAACTCGCCCTCCGTCGATGGATATCTCGGCTGGCAAGAATCGACGTCGCTGAATTAACCGGCTCTTTCTTCTCTCTCTGTCTCTCTGTCCTCTCTCTTTCTTTCTCTCTCGCTTTCTGTCAAATGCGGCGCGGCGTCGAGAGAACATCGTTTATACGTCCAGTCTTCCATAATCTCAAACGTGCCAACACGTAAAACTATTTATTGAATTATTGCACGTGTATTACGTTGCGAGGACATGTCGTGGCAAAATGCTAGTTTTAATCACGTCAAGTAATCCAGATTAAAACGACGTAATTGGTCTTCCACTTCATTAGCCTTCGCGTCATAATTGCACACTTGTATCAGCACTATGCTGATATGACTTTGACTAACCGTCAAAGCGCTATAACTCGATCTAAATGTAAATCAAACGCGATGTCGCGCTTCCCGCGATTGCAGCGTCTTGAAACGGTGAAATTGGCGATAACGCCGTCTCCACGAAACATACGTCGTTAAGGGTTTATTAATATACGGATTATTATTATAAATAGCATATTTAATGTGTATCTCTAAGAAATGTAGATAAGTAGAAGATATTCGCGCTAAGCCTTTGATTCATTTCTGTATCTTTGATCATTCATAAGAGGCTTTACCGACCGTAATATCCAAACACGCATATTATTACTACGCTTCGTGCACATTCGTTCGGAAGAAGATCTTAAAATCCGACAGAATAAATAAATAAAGTTAGTTGAGTATAGATAATAATTGGCTCCTTGTAGATACGAGAAATCAAATAGATACAACACGAGTCTAAATGCACAAATGCAAAGCACTGCAGTGCGATAATACAATTATTCACTCTCTTTAATAGTTATTAATCGAATTTCTTACACTTCAAACGCTCAGTTGAAATCAATTTTGACTAAGGTTCTTTTCTTAGTCAACGATATAAAAAGTAAATTGATTTTCCCTCAATTAGAAACCGTTAAAGTCCGCACTTTTAGGCTCGTATCTTCCCGTTTTAATTCTTTTTGTGGTTTAAAATCCATTACGATTTGTGCCGGTAACGTGAACAAAGAAACGCGGAATGGGAATATCGCGCGCATATTTTTTATCGAGAGAACGTCTTTATCGCAGCCTTCAGAAGGACTTCGGAAAAAACTTACATAATGTGCACGGGCCGCATTAACCTTGTAATTATCGACAGTTATTATGCACCTTCTTCTTCTTCTTCGTCTTCTTCTTTTACGAGATTGAAGATTTAACGGTTTTTGCTGATTACAAAAATGACGAAGGACAAAGAATTTACTGGTCTGGGTACTGGTCGAACGCGCCGATAATCTAATTGTGGTTGAGCATCGCGCGCTCGGTATCATTATTAAGAATCACGCCAACCAGTTTTGACGAGATCACCCCGTTAAAGGTAATAAATCATTACTTGATTATCATTTACTGGAAAGATTGATGACACGATTGCAAGCCGCGGTATCGAGGCTTTTTATAGAACGACGAAAACATATAATTATGTACTTTATCGGTTTCTTTTGCATTACAAGAATGCTCTTTTTTTAATCAGTACATATAGCTCATCATCGATTTGCATAAATACCCTTAAAAAATTGTAAATGGCAAAACATTGTCACGAATTAATTAGAAATTCGAAATTCAATAAGGTTCAAAGTATAATTACTTTTAGTTTTAGAGTTATAGCCTTGAATTATATTACATGAATACTTTCTTCATTTCATTTCAAAGATAATTTTCTTCACTTCGAGTAAGCACCACGTGCGAAACTAAGACCGGCCTTGAATTAAACACGATTATTGGAATCCTTGACACGGTGACGCTTGTTAATCGCGTGGAACGCGATGTTTTAAGAAAAATAGTAATCCTCATAGTTAGCCTTGTCGCCAAACATTGCTGATAACGCCGTAATAATAGAAAATTAGCAGAAAATGCATAAGCGTATATTTCCCGATCCTTGAGCCTTTATGTCCTTTGCGCGGTCGACGATCGATTTGATTCATCGCAATCGTTTTTTATGGATAATGAAGGATAAGTGACGCGTGCGGTTATTATTTTTTATTATTCAGAATACAGGCAGTCCGAGGAACATACCGATAACGTTGCAAATTGGCAAATGTTTGTGACGAGAGATCAGCTCCGAAATTGTTATAATAAATTGCATTAGCAAACATTGCAAGGCTTGCTTTGGAAAATTTTTGAGACAATCCAGATTGCACCTTGCGGCGCGCGTTCAGATAGAATCAAAAGTTAATCGAGGGTAGAAAACCTGTTACACCGTGACCAAGAAAAATAGTAACATCTCAGTCTGCGGACGATGGCGATGATGCGAGTACAGTGAACCTGAGCTGTTATGATAGCATGCGTACAGCGTAAGTGCAACCTTGCCGTTGAAAGTAGCAAGGTCGTTTCTTCTCCCGCCAATTCCACTTTTGCCCTCCCTGCCGAGGATGTATGATACTGGTGTACAGTGTACAGTGGCGTGGGAATGACGCGAGAAGTCATACAGAATCCGAGATATCCGAGATAATTTGTAATTATCAAGAAGATATATAATTAGAATATTACAAGACATATACCTTTTACGCGTGGGGAAACGTGCTCTTAATATTTAAACACTTGTATAAAACAATAGTAATAGAATTCAAATATGTAAATGATTATAATTAATTAAAGACTTTGGAAACCTACATTTCCTCGTTACTTAGTTAGGATTCATTCCCGTTTATGTCAGTTACATTAAAATTCGTATTGTTATGAAAAATGATGTGAGTTGTTCTTCATGTCGGGATGTTTTATTATTCAGCCTTTCAGTTTATTATTCATGCAACCTTGCATTGTTCGATGAAATCTTAATAAGGTGAATTCCTCTCAAAATAGTTAGCGATAACTGCATTGTTTATTGTGGCATACTAATTATTACCTTGTATTATTACCATATACTTTATGAGGACCTTATTGTGTATAACTCAACACGTGAATGTACGTACAGCGGAAAGATTTCACTCTTGAATGTTTTTTTATCTGAGAATGGAATAGAATTAAAATTAAAAAATTTGTAATTAATTCGAATTTAATTTATATTTGTTTAATTGGTAGTTATATAAGACGATCTTTATGAAGATATAAAATATTTTTAAGTTGCACCATATATTTTAGGAAAATTAATATAAATCTTTAGACGTGTGTGTATAAGTCAATTATGACTCATAATTGGTTTTACGTATGGAAGTGCTCTTGTTCCAAAGTGAAAAGTTTTCATCGCGGTTTTCGTCGCGATGAGTACAAAGTGCAATATAAACTTGTCGCTGAATTAATGACGCATGACGTTACAAAAATTCACATGACATCCGTCAGTGAGATTAAAGATTTCTTCGTAGTTAGCAACGTCATCCACAACGTCCCTTGTAGCGACGCGTCGCAATTAAAGGGGCGCCTGTAAATTGCACGCGCGAATCTTTTCTCGACCCCCTCGGCTTCTCTCCCGTCCTCCTTACACGTCTCTCTGCGCCTTTTTTTCAATGTTCCCTTCATTTGCTACTATAATCACATGTAGATATCCCGCAGATCTATCATTCGTCGTGCGTAAATCCGTCACTGACACCACCAGCCTCGCTAAGGTTCAAGGCTTTCTCGGTATATACGCGCCGTACATATATCTCTAGGAAAATGAGAAAGCTGCAGGTGTGAAGGCATAAGTGTAGATATAAATAGAGCATAATTACGAAGCCGCGGTGAATCAATGGAATCGGCGTGCTCGCAGTAAGAACCTTGTTTGACACAATTAATGACCACAATGAGCTGTCGATGTAATGAGCACAGTGTAAAATTTATATTTTTTTTAAACAGTTATTTTTTTTAACACGACATACTGTGCATGTAGATACACTGTTAAATTCGTACTGTGTCAACTTATACCTAATTTTAGTCATTTTCAATTTGAATCATTCTTATAGATCGTTACTACTCCTACTCAATATGTCGTTAATTTGATTAAAACAATGTTAATTTGGCTAAAACGATGGAGTTAAAATAGTGCTTTGTGTTAAAATAATAAATTTTGATACACATGATAGTTATAAAAAGAACAAAATGTTATTTAACAAGGTATTGATTTATTTTTATTTCACGACTTAAAGAATTTCGTGGATTAATATTATCATGATTCGTATTGAATACAAATTGAATATAAATCAGCATGATAATGCGGCGAGGAAAAAGATATTTTATCAAATATCTTTTTCTATACGAGGAATGTGATTAAACATGTAATTGTCGCGAGTCCATTTCGGATTTTCCCTTAACCGGCAAAATCTCCCACTTCAGAATGGTTGCTCAAGGCTGAACTTTCCGGAAGCATTGCACATTAAAATTAATGACGGAAACATTCCTCGTGTCATGTAACGAATAAAATATATTTGTGATTATACATATATGTTTTCTTTGGTAAAGATTGTTTTTTATAGGATTTACATGAGATTCTTTCTCATTCTTTCTTGATATTGGATTTCTTATTTATAAATAATATAAGAACTTTTTTACATTGCATTAAATATTAAAACATTTGTTAATTAATTATTTACTTTTATAATTCCGCGGAACTTGATCGTGAAAGGTGTATCAGTCGATGTAATGTAGTAGGCTTTTTTATCATTAAAAGAAACGGAAAAGCCTCATACTTGTATGAGTCGTTTGTTACATATATACATCTACAACATATTTGTTGTGTGTAACAAATCTTAGATTTGTTACAACTTTTGCTTGTTACTACTTTGTTGCAACTTTCTAAAGATATCTAATAGTTGTTTCTTTCGCATTTATTCTGATCATCGCTTAATATCTCATAGCAAAAATTTATTGTGCTTTATGCGCAATTTTCAATTTGCGCAGCAATAGTTAGGTAATGTATCAGGACTGTCAGGATCCGCACGATCGGTCGATGCACGTGCGGCGTTTCTTTATGGCGGCATCAGACCGAAAATCAATTTTGAGACCGGTATCAATTAAGGCTGCTGCCGTTTATAGATTACGAAATACTGCACGGCTGTACATAATGCATTATGCGCCTGCGAGCGGGCCTGTTTACCTCTCGGCCGGATCGGCTTCAATGCCAAGATCGAACGACGGATTTGATCGGCCGCGAGGCTCTCCGAGCTCCGATCTGGGCGTACGAAGCGCGGAATGTCGAGCCAAATACAGCAGCCGTTTCGGTCGTGACGCGAATTCGCGATCGAACGGGAAGGGGAATATTTCGGCAGCGGTCGTTTACATTGTGGGCATGTCACGAGTATTGTAAGACCCGCTTGTGACCGGGTGAAACAGTTACGTGACGACCAGCGTCGACGATCATATAACGATTACACGCGCGACATTGATCTTCGCTCCGATTTCAATTACATCACTAAGGGCCACTTCGACCAAACTCCGATTAACTTAATCGTTGATTAGTCCATTAAAAATGACCAACCGCATTTGTCAATCTGTTTAATGAGCAAATGCGATTGGTCATTTCCAATAGACTAATAAACGATTAAGTTAATCAGAGTGTGGTCCTAAATGTCAATACTGTCAATAGTCATATTCTTTATGTTATTTTTATAATTTTAGACTGCTTACGATATTTCGCGGTTAAGGAACAGGTGCAGGCGCAACAAATTGCGCTCGTCTTATCCATGTGCGCCACTTTGTCGTTTGCATCTGAATACGCTCACGAACTTGTTCAGAATGAAAAATATGTGGAAGGTGTCGCTTGACAAAAAGGTTTCTTTTAATTAAAATTTACATACAGATGTCAGAACATGCGCGCTTAAGCGAGACACTATTAGATGTTTTTACACTACCACTGGAACTTTTTAAAATCGTATTGAAATGTAAAATGAATAAATTCGTAACACTAAGAAAATGTAATACGCAAAAATATGTATGCATGTTCCATAATAAAATATTGGGAAAGCATAATTAGCGCGCATATAATAACATTAAACGTGTTTATTGTTTTATTGATTATCGACCGTCGCTTTTGTAATAGGTCGTTCACTTCACGTTCTTTTTCCGTTCATCTATATTTTACAAAATAAGAGTTGTACATTGTTAGATTCATAGTGTCAAATTAAAAATTATACTCAATTTGAATCATTTTTAACCATTTCTATAAGTCACTATTGCTCGATATGTTAATTTAATTAAAACAACGTTAATTTAACTAAATCAATGGAGTTAAAATAATACTGTTTTGTGTCAAAATAATAAATTTCACATGGCAGTTAAAAATAACAAATATCTTAGTTTAAATTTCATCCTTTAATATTTAACAGTGTAAGCCTTAGCATAAAATATTCATGTTTTAATTCTTCACGTGGATTATTAGACGGTAAATATAATTTTACGATGAAAATTATTAGAAGGAGGGGGATTTATATTTACTGGCAAATTTATTATTTATTACATTAAATTTATATTTAAATTGTTATTTGCTCTTCCTATTTATTATTGCAATAAACACACAATCACATCGTCCAAGACGTAGAGTAGCGAGTGATCGTTATGAGTTAATAGTTTAATGAAATGACTACATAGATAAGGATCAAAAATAAAATATATTAATTTACGTCGCGTATAAAACCGATAATGAGGTACACATCGTAATAAACTATGAATGTCTCTGACAATTTTTGTTCTACCTGATAACGTGTAATACTCGATTGAGCTTTTGATTTCAACAACTGAATGAAAAGCGTTAAGAGAATTTCACGTCTTACGAGAATAAAACTGAGATGTCCATAAAGCATGTAGATTAGTAATGCCAAACACGATAATTACGCGCATTATCTCGGGATTTAAAAAAAGAATTACAAACATTTGGGCAACTTCACGCGTCGTTTGATTATCAATTATCGACTCCGACGCGGGGCCTTGGGGAACCGAGCTCCGTTATCTGATGCATTATAATCGCGGTGTATTTATGAGGCTGCTTAAATTTTCGGGCCAGTAACGCCTCGGACACCGAAATTTATGCTAATCACTTCCCCCCCTTCGTTAAAAATCCGCCAATCTATTTCCCAAGGAAGCGAAGAAATGCCCGACGATATTTCTACGAAGATTCAGATTCAGAACCATGCGGATAATAAATTATATCTGCGTCGATCATTCTTGATGATCTCGAAAACGTTCAATTAAAACGGAATTCATTTTCTCTCATTTAAACACGAACAAACGCTGTTTGTTCATTCGCCGGTACCGCAGTATCTTCCGCACATGTGCAACTCCCTAAAGATTAATCGATTTAATCACTTTTCGCTAACGAGCTAACGTCTCCAGCTTGCGCAAATTTTCAAAAAAATACGCGTCTACGCTTTTCACATTTTCAATTTTTACAATTTAAAAGAAAAACGCGAAGGACGTGCGCCGAAAGCGCACGGATTTTCCGTTCACTTTCGCAAACGTGAAAGAGACAATAACGTGGACTCACATTTCGATGCATTCGGCAAAGAAATTCCGTCGTCTGTCAGTCGTCCGTCATCTCGCGAACTCTTCCGTTTCCTGGGGGGGCCCCCCCGTGGATCCCTCGTGGTCCTCGGGAACTCGCGTCGCAGCGTGAGAGCCGCAAACTTTTCAGTAACTATTCTGAAAATCGGTTGCTGATCGTGGCACGTTCCCGAGAGGGAGTAAGTCCTGAGGACGCGGATGGCTCCTACTTATAAAGACTTGGCCAAGACTTGGCTCTCCAATTGGCCTGCCCCGGTGTGCGTGGAGCACACCGGGCACGCGTGTGTGTGTACGTGCACAGTGCGAGGAAGGCATAGCGGCCGCGTGCAGGTGGTGGAAGGGGGCACAAACCGTGTCCCGATCGTTACACGCTCGATGTTACACATTACACCGGGGAGCCGCCGATGCCGTCCAGGAATTCGCGCCTCTTCACCGGGGAATGCGACACCGCGTCTCGCGTGCGTCCGTTGAATCGCATTTCTCGCATTCGAGCTAGTTACCGCCGCATAGAATTAGCAAGCGTTAAGCGCCTCGTGCGTATAGAACTCTCGCGTGAGAAACTAAATATATAACGATTCGCGATTTCTCAATTATCTCTCCTTTTAGCAAAAAAATGTCCCTCGACTCGTGAGCGAAGAATATACGTGACTGTGTTTTTCTCGTTTTCAGTTTTTTATATGATTTATAAAAGAAAAACGTGAAGAATGTCTTCATCGCGTGCCCCCTTTGCAATTAATACATGTCAACGTTATTCCATACAAAAGTGTACTTTTTGTGGAGCAAGCCGGAGCCTATAACAGCATTTCTCGATTCTCGAGGACAGTCGGCAGTGATGGTATTTTTGTGTCTTACGCAGGGTAGCTATCGTTTAAGGAGTAAAACTGCGGAGCAGGTTTCATTAATTCGTGCGCGAAGACATCCGATACTGATAGAAGTCGGAGTTGAACGCACCCCGGAGCTCACGCAAAGGGGGGGAACCGCCGTCGTCGTTGTCGCGGCATGCCGATCTCGTGAAAAACGGATACGAAAGCGAGTCGTAGACGCGGCGCGTCGACAGGAAAGTAAAGCCAATGCGTTGCAGCATCCAGGATCGAGTTATGTAGACCGTCGCGATTCGCGATCCTTCTGTTTCACGGCCTTGATCGCGCGCCGGGTGCATCTTCTGTGCCAACCCGCGCGCGCGCGCGCGTGCGTTTTTTCGCGCCACGTCGCGGCGCCGATACGGTTTTCCCTGCCCGGATCGGCCCGTGGAACAGGTTCCCCCAGGTTTCCCCGCTATTTATATCAGCGGTAATGAATCTGATAGAAAGATTTTTTTTTTAAATAAGTTATCCGAGTAGCCGCGAGTCACGCAATGAATGAAAAGAGAGGATCAATGAAATTATTGAATCGTTCACCTAATTACCCAATCAACCATTATTAAAAAACGTCTTCGTACGTGTTACAGATACCTAATATAAATGTAACAGAAAATAAAACGGTGAACCCAAAACTAAATGGAATATATACGGAGATACAAGTTTGCAAATCTGACAAAATTCATCGTCAAATAAATTTAATTTTTAAACGAATATTTATTTTATTACGAAAAATATTGCTTAAAGGTACACTTATTGTTACTTTGATAAAATTCAAAATCAGAATATTAAACGAAACATTATGTTAATTCGTACAAATACCGAAGTTGTCAACAAGTGAGACCGATGCTCTAATAACGATCTTGTTCCACATAATTCTTTATCTGACGAGTAACGACGAATAAATAAAGAAGAAAAACAGCATATTTTGCGGCTCCTTCCAATCCAGTGTTTACCAGGAGGATTTACGAAGAGCGCCTCGAATAATAAGAGACCGACATTACTATTTATGGGCTATGATTGGGCTATCGTGATATGATCTTTTTTTTCTATCAAGGTCAATCGTTAACTTAAATTACAGATGACGTCGATGACGGTCACTGCTCCGGCGCGGTTCGACGAACTTCCGGCGACAGGATGCTGCAAAAATTATACAAGAATTGACTATGAAAACATGGGACGCGGACGAGAGTGTGAAAAAAAAAAAAGATACGATAAAGACGAAAATGTTCGGACCCCGTGACGGACCCGAGGTCGCGATTATCAGCGATCATCAACGATTGTTCTTCGCGTGCCGTACCCTATCCCAAGTAACGAGGAATCCCGTGGGAACGTGGGACGACGCTCGCTCATTTATTTTCTATCTACGCCGTACAAACATTCTCGAGGACAACTAGCAGCGGCAACGAGAAGCATTGAACTTTCCGGTTGCCGCAGCTTCCGCAGAGCCTCCAGCCTCGTCCCCGCGTTCCGGATAATCGATTTCCTTTATCATCTCCATTTAAAGTAAATGCAGATAGATCTTTTAATAATTCTTCTTCTTGTTATCGATACCGGCTAACCGGTTTTCAAGTCGCGCTAGTTTGTTCCCACAATTTGCGTTAATATTTAGATTCTTTGATATCTTAAACAATTTATAATTTTTCAACATCTTAAGTTATTTGACTCTCTCAGTAAATTTAAATAAAATAGTGAAATAGAGTTGAAGCGATATACTGTGAGAACAAATGAAAGCTTATTATTACAATGAATTATATTTTCCTTCAAATTTCTTTTTGTATTAAAAATCCATATATTAGTACCGTTCGAACTGTTTTGAAGCTTAAACATTTCCGTCATACTTAAAATTATTGAAACTGTTTGTTCGCAGGATTTAAATGAATATTTTCCCCGAGCTGGCCTTGTAAAATACTACGAAACATCCTGCATGAAACGCTCGTTTTTTATACATATAATGCTTCTCATAAAATATTCCACTTAATTATATTTATTCTACCATGTATTTTATGCAACATTTGGATCTCGCTGTGCGTCACTTTTCAAAAACGTGCTCTGCCACCTTCTGAAACTTATACATTAAGGGGCAAACTGCCCTTGTACACACACGAACTAAACGTATGCACAGAAAGGGAGTACAATGGATCGTACTTCAAGGTATACGCTCGCCATAAACGTTCCGAGGAAAAATCCCGGAGTCGTGGGTCCTTCGCCGGGACGTGCATGATCCCCGTGTCGTTGCAGATCCCCGAAGAAAGAAACGATCCATTCTACGGAGGAAGGACTCTGAATTAACGAGCCGCGGAATAAAGCACGGAAGTACCAGCCTGACCCATGAATTATTCGTTCATAAAGACAGACGCGCGATTCACCTGTCTCCAGGATTTTTATTTTGTTTAACGTAATAACGGCAGCTAACACGAACGTTTGCACGCAACGGTGACTCCTCGCTACTATTCATTCAT
>NW_020212431.1:0-16845 GCF_003070985.1 Temnothorax curvispinosus | reverse complement strand
ACGAGCAGAAATATAATAAAATCTGCTAGCGAACGATGACGACACCGTTCGTGCAGCAACTATACAGAGTCTGTCAGTTTGTAACTCGTTAACGCGAGATCTTGTCGGAACGGACATCCAAAACGGAAACGTTTTATGTAGCGAACTCCGGACGCGGCGTCGTGACGCGACGCGCGATGCGTCGAGTAGAAGCGCAGCCGAACGCGGCACCGCGACGTCCACCGCGCGCCATATTTATACAACATATATGACACGACGCTTGTCGTTTCTTTTTCAGTGCGCTGCTACAAACGCCGTTACGTGTGCCACTGAAAAGCGTACGTACGCCAGAGTCATCGATGGCGTTTGGCCGTTTGGACGTCATGTTTCCGTCTCGTGAACTGTAAGTATTTTTTGCTGACGCAGACTTTCGTGTCGAACAGTAGTACGGTATGCCGAACAAAGTACATACAAATGTTTAGAACATCTACAATTCCGGCCCGTGTAAAAAAAATGTCGTCTCGTACCGTTTGTCCTACGTTGATGTACGCGAAGTGCATAAAATACATGTTATCTATTTTTTTACTTTGTATCGAACGTTCTTTTAATATAACAAACCGAACGTCGCACCGACGAACAAAATATAGAAACTCATACACTTGCCGTGAAGTTATATTTACTTGGCGCAAGACACTACCGTGTCTCTTGATATATAATATGTTTCCGTAAGTTACTTTTATTTTGTACGAACGGCCTTACGCAACTGACGAACTGTTACAAAAAGATGTTTACGTTTACAAGAGTAAAACACAGGTTTACTTAATAACATAAACGTAACGCACGAACACGTGCGCTCGTTTATATACTAACGTACACGACAGTACGGGACGTTTACTTTTCTCTTTACGCTTCGCGAAAGATCACCGTTGCGTTCGTACAGCCAGTACGTGGCTTCGGCTTTCAATGCGCAAACGTAAAGAAATGAAACGAGGGACCCACGCTGTCGCTCGCGACAATTCGCGCGCGTGCAAAACGATAGAAACACTGTGCTTACGACGCTCGGTACCTCGTTCGATGGCGTGCGAGAAAAAAAAATAAACCGGCGCGTAACATCTGCGTCCGCGTCAGACTTGCGACACCATCCTAGTACGCCGCCCACGCGAGAAGCTACAAGAGAAACAAACAATTTAAAAAAGATCGTATATATGTTCGTGCGCGTACAACGCGTTTTCATCCTACAACGTAAACCGTTTACTAAGTTACATCTCACGCGTTCCTACTTTCGCGTTAAACTGGAAGGCGTAACAGTAAGAAAGACGCCTTTTCGTGCGTAACGTTGTTTTGGCTTTTGGACTTACGTTGTTTCACGTTTCGATAGTGTCGAAAACGATGTTAAGTGATCCCGTGTCGGTGGGTTTTTAAACGCGTGTAAAACAAAACAAAATTTTGTTCGTAAAGCGAACGAACAATACTAACGTCGGAAAAAATTACTTATGTCGTACAACCTACGGTAGCTCTCAACCGTGTCTATGCACAAAAAAACGTACCATACGTTTTTCATATAATCCGTGTCTTATATACTTCGATACTTCACGACTATACGATATAACACGTAAACTCGTCGTTTACAAAACATTCGAACGCTACGAAACGCGAAAAATCGAAAATAGGCGCTTGAAAAGGCAAAGAAACTCTCTTAAAATTTTTTAATACAATAGAAGATATTTTATCGCGAAATGTTCGCAGAAACGTTCGTAGCAAACGAAGAGGATGACGTCGGCTTGTTTCTTTCTTTGTTAGAAGTTCTTTCAGCGAACGCGTCCGACGTTTGCGCTTCATCCGTACGGTCGAAAATATCCGCGAAGACGCTGTTCGCTTTAACGACGGCTTGCTCTGAAACCGTGATCAAAGTATCACGCGCGGTAAAGAAACCTAACATATTTTCATCCTTCTCAACGTTGTTTCTTTCGTTGCGGTCCTTCTCTTCGTCGATCATCTGCTTCGCGTTCGCACGCGTGGCAGTAATCTCCATATCCAGCGTTGCGCTGTCTGACGGCGTCTGAAAGTGTATGGCGCACGAAAGGGGACGTTTTCTAACTCGACACGAAACTACTCTCGCATTGTATATCAAAGTAAGAAAATTTATAAAAAGATACCGTCGTTCTGTACATGAGCCACCAGTCACGGCGTTCGTACAAACCTGTGCCTGCTGCGGTGTCTCTAACGCCGCGTTTATCCACTGCTGTTGGTTTATTTTACTTAAACAGGGCGACAGACTGCACGCGACAGAAGAACTTCCGACGATCCGGCGTGAACGTCTGTTCGTACAACGTTCATCCGCTTGGAACGCACTAAACATGCGTCAAATTAGAACGTAAAACAACTCGTGTAACGAAAGGTATACGACAAACGTACACGGACTTTGCTTGCGCGCGACAAATTTTGTATCGCACGCGACCACGCGTTATATTTGACAAAAAACTCCATAGTACTTAACGAACGAAAACGGTCGCGTACGTCGGGAACAGGTGTCGGAACAAGGTTGTTACCTGATGAAAACACGTCGTTGAACTCTGTTTTGGTACACGCAGACCGTAGTATGGATGGATCCATGGTCGGATGGTTGTCCTGTCTTGTCCTCGTCGTTATCATCGCGATCTTCGTTCACCTTTCGATCTTTCTCTCTCTCTCTCTCTCTCTCTCTCTCTCTCTCTCTCTCTCTCTCTTTCTCTCCCTCTCTCTCTCTCTCTCTCTTTTCGCGTGCACACGACTGCACGCGGATGGAAAAACACCGAACGACGCCGTCAGGCGTACGAAGCGTTGGTCGCGCTAAACGCGGCAGCGAGCGAAAATCTCGGGGCCATCGGCGGACGGACAACCGTCGTGCGTTCCTCTTTAGAGATGAACGTTTTGGAACACGGAAAAGTAGTAGCAGCGCGTACTGTGTGGCTACAAACGAGAGAAGTTCTAAGAATTCGAGAACTTCTCTCGTTTGCGGCCAACCAGTACGCGCTGCTCGTGCTTTTCCTTGCCCCAGAACGTTCGCCTTAACGGTACGTTCGGTATTAGATCAAAGCGCACGTACAATATAAGAATAAAAACAAATAGAACCGAACGTCGGTGTCGGTGTGTACGTGTAGCCTAACGACATGAGCGCGCCGTCATCGCTTTACATAAAAAAAGCACACTGGACAAAGAAAACGACGTATTTCGTATGTGTTTCTTTCGCATAATCTTTGCTTCACGTCCTTGTATATACTGAAAACGTTGTTAGTTATATATATATATATATCCTAAGTTTTAAAATAAAAACGTACAACGTACAACGTTCGTAAAGTTGGCACCCGCGTTTAACAAACGAACGTAAAAAAAAGGAACGTGTAGCATTTTCTTTGTAGTTTGTTGTAGTAACACGACGTTCGTTTGTAGTTTTATCCCGTTTGCAAAAACAAAAATTTTTTAAACGCACCCTTACTCAAACGTGAAATCCGTGAACGTTGTTCGCGCCAGGTGTTTTAGACGCGTTTGTAATTGTTTATACTAACACGACGTTTGTTTGTAGTTTGTTTGAATAAACAAAAACGTTTAAAACGCACTTTTACCCAAACGTGAAATATCTAAACGCTATTTGTTCGTGCCGCATTTACGACTACCGAAATGACACGCTAGCCGCGTTCCGCGATGTTGTTGAAAAATAGATAACGAATGTTTCGGAACAGACGTCTTCGGAAAACGTTCGACGACCGTAAGAAGTACACGAAAAATATTTTAATGTGAGATATCTCACCGTAGGGTAAGAGTACGTTTTTTAAATATTTGTTTTTTTATGGATAAAACTTTGTCGTGTTACGATCGTCGTGTTACAACGGTAAAAGTTTACACAAACTTATACAGCTAAGCATACTTTGACCTTGACCGCAGTTGTTAAGGACCGGCGTCTGAGTAACTTTTCCTTCGAACTTAGTCAACGGTCGCTGCTTCGTAAAAAATTCAAAACAAAAAAGTTTAAAAACGCGAGCACGTCCGTTGAGTCGTGGAAGGTCGAACGGACTACGCGCGCGGTCGAACGAGTTCACGCCGACACTTTCCACGCGAACCGAGGTTCACCCACACCCCCCCTGCTTTCGAGAGAGTGGCGGTAGCTTCGAACGACGTTACGCTGGAGTTAGTTGACGCGCTTTAAACACGTAACGACTGTTAAAGCGCGTCACCTAACCTCGGTAGCGTAGTGACGCGTTTTAAACAGTCAACGCGTCGTAAAGCGCGTCCATTAACCTACGTCGTTTTCAAACTTTTTTTGTTACGAACTTTTTAACGACGAACGAGCACGGGCTAAAACCTTCCGAAGGTCACTCGGAGTCCGGACTTTGACAACATCGCGCAAGGTTTATGAACGCGGTTAGGTTGCCAAATTTTTTTTTGTTACGAACTTTTTACGAAAAAGCGACCGCCGCGTAAGTTCGAAGGAAAAGTTACTCAGTTCGCGGTCCTTAACACGCGCGGTCAAGGTCAAAGTACGCCGAAAAACTGTGTAAGTTCATATAAACTTTTACCCAAACAACTA
Organism: Temnothorax curvispinosus; assembly: GCF_003070985.1. NCBI lineage: Eukaryota > Metazoa > Arthropoda > Insecta > Hymenoptera > Formicidae > Temnothorax > Temnothorax curvispinosus. The sequence continues at coordinate 12,302 of NW_020212431.1, read as the reverse complement.
TAAAGGATTCTAAAACACCGAACGCAAGCGACGTCGAGATATCTTTAAACGTGGAAAGATACGTTTCGTGTATATTGCAAATACGTTGTAATTTTTTGCGTCGTCACGTACAAACGAACGTTGTAACGAACGTCGTGTTACTACAAACAACTACAAACGCGTCTAAAATATCGAGCACGACGGACGTTCAACGATCTCACGTTTAAGTAAGAGTACGTTTTTTACGTTTTCGTTCTTTCCAACGGGATAAACGTACAAAGGAACGTCGTGTTACTACAAACAACTACAAACGCGTCTAAAACACCGGGCGCAAACGATTGTCAACGATCTCACGTTTGAGTAAGACGGCGTTTTAAACGTTCTGGTTCATTCCAACGAGATAACGCTACAAACAAACGTCGTGTTACTACAAACAACTACAAAGAAAATACTACACATTTCTTTTTTTAAAACGTCCGTTTGTTAAAGTCGGATGCCAACTTCACGGAACTCAACGTGCACGACGTGCAAAATAACCATGTTCACGCGGACATATATGAAAGACCGTTTATATACAAAAAACTTTGGAACGCGTACGATATTGAAATAAAAGAAAACGTAGAGAACACAATACGTTCTTCGTTACACGTACCACGTATTTATTATAATACAACACGTATACACGCCTTCGTTCGTAGAATATATGTGTAGACAAACTTTCAGATATATTTAACACGGGTATGTTCGCACACGGTTGTAACAATACGTTGCGCGACGTAACGTTACGTCCCGAACATTGAAGAAAAAAAAATTTTTGTATCGTAGTTGAACACGCACGGAAAAATATTTTCACGCGTAAACACGGTCGAAAGAATATGACAAAAAAATTCCTTTTACGGTTGTATGAAACTTAGCGTGTGTGCAAAATACAACGCGCGCTCTTTACAACGCGTACCGGTTTACAACGCGAAACGCGTCGTCGTAAGTTCTAAATAAAACGCATGTTTGTGACAACGACGAAAAAATAAAAAAAAACCAAAACGTTGTCACCGATGTTGTGTTAACGAAATCAAACGTCGTACTTTGCTGTGTCCATTGATCTGAAAGATCGTATCGTATGTTACGCGCGGCTACTTTTCTTTCTTTAACAACGGTAAATTTTATAAACGGACGCGATATATGTTACAGATGCTGAAAATATTCTTTTGTTCGTTGAAAAAAAAAATGTTTTAACATATACATAAAAATGTTCACACATAACGTGCGTCGTATCAACGACAAACAAACGAGCTTTAGCATCGCGTTGGCCCGCGTGCGCAAAATAACGGCGTAGTGTACAAAAGTAAAACGCGTCGCCGTGTTCTGGCGTAACAGTTTTAACGTGTTTGATAACGCGTCATGTCAGCAAAAGTTACCGTAGAGTGTTGTTCGATGCCTCCTGTTAAAACGTTGACTCACGTGTATTCTTTTTTTATATACAAAAAAAGAACAGTTAAACGTAAAAATCTCACAAAAGAACGCGCGGTTGATCGTTTTCACACAACGTTCGACGACAAAAACCGTACCTCTGCTTAAAGGTGCTTTTTTGGGATATCGTCGTTGAGATCCAAGAGACACGCCTCTTCCACCTACACACGCAAACATTTAACTATCGTCCCGAGTACGACACGTGAAAACATACAACACCGGCATGTGTTTTATATAACGCACGCCGAAGCGACGTGTCGAGCAACGTTACACCGTGACTTACCAATGGGAGGAAAGTTCCATGCGTCCGCTCTTAAAAGATACGCTTTCCGGGAAAACGGACCGACGATCAAAAACGCGTGCGACGGTTCTTCCATCAACTAAGAAAAACATAAACACGAAAACCATAAACGTACAAAACACGAACATATTTTTTACGTACGGTCGTACGTATATAACAAAATTGACATCGTTTGACACATACGTTCGCTTCTTCTTCAATAGGAGGCAATTTAGTAGGAACAACCGTCGTAGTGGCCTTGTGACAAGCGTGACCAACAGATTTTTGTAATTTGCTACGATCACGATCTCGTACTGGTTTTGCATCCGCGCGACGCAGCACATTTTTCTCGTACATTTTTGTAGGCACTTGCATGCTAGGTTGCTTACTTACCTATTACGAACGACCGACAAAAAATCTGTAATGTTACGTCCCGATAGATCGCGGCCGCGAAGGGGGGCGGTACTCGAATCGCTTATACGGGACTAATCGCTTTTCGGGTTATCAAGCCAAGGGGCTTTATCCGGGGATACCTGCGACCGAGGTAATTCGCTATCCAGACGCTCGTCACCAAATCGTTTGCCCGATCCGCACCCTCACTGGGAGATTTAGATTCGGTAATTCTTCACCGTACTGTTGATTCAGAGGATTTGTCAGAAATCGTTCAAACGGTTCTTCTACTCTAGTGCATGTGTAACATTCGAAAGCGGGCCGACAGTCGGCTAGAACCTTACTGCACTCGCTACACGTGGGGAACTCTATTCGCGGCCCGTATTGCACGAAGTGCCTAAGAACGCCTTCGAAATCTTGCCGGAAAGGTTGGTATTGGCCGAACTGGCAATCCTCACAAATAATGACCCCCGTAGTTTTATTTTGGAAAAACAACGACCAGACACAAATTCCCGTCATTAGCCATGCTCTGATAGGGCTAGGGGGTGAAATTACCTCCGGAGGTTGCCGATTCACTGGATGTCCGGGACACATGAACAATGGAGCGCTAAACTCTAGTTTGGGAGATGGCAATTATCGTAGATTCGCGTTCTAAATATTGGTCTTCTCCCTCGTGTTCCACCAAACGTTTTACGTTAGAGAATATTTCACAGCACGTGGTACACGCGGAGGAGCTCTGGATTTCTCCGATCACGACGTCGCACGAATCGCACTCTTCGACTTTGTATCGGTAACCGATATGCATATAATGGCGGACTAAGCAGTCGTACTGGCGGCGTTGCGGGCCCGTTAGGTCTCGGAAACACTCTTCACAGAGGTAGTGTTTGCTATCACGATTTTGATGGCAGATAGTAAAGACACACACGGCGCGCGATAACCAATTCCGCCGCGCAATTCTAGAGGCCAATGGGGTTAGTCGGCGCGCGGGGCGTCGCGTGCGCGGCTCGCTCATGCCGTTCGCTTAGCGCCTAGGGGCGTCGTCACTTACCTTTAGTCGAGTTCCAATGGGTGATCCGCGGTGCCCCAGTGTTCTGGTGGTGAGGCGTCGAACCACAGGTGTAGAATCTCGGCGCGGCGCTGGATCAGGCGGATCCGGCGGGGGTCGTCCTTTTTGATTGAAGCGATGAATTCCCAAGATGGAACTGGTGGTGGGTTGTTGGAATCTCTCCCCGGTGTGAAGGTGATCGGGGTTAGTCGATAGTTCTGGGCCTTCCGGAATGCTTGGTAATCTGCTCGAGACTCGACTTTGTCCAGTGGAACGTAGATGTATTGTATACTTTTAATGTTAATTTTGCGCACTAAAGTTACGTTTTCGAGTTTTGGTCTCGCGTCCGCCTTGCACGCGGAACTTGCGACGAAGTACTTTTCGTATTCAGGATTAGGCGCGTAATCGAAAAGGACTCCTAACAATGGATTCGGAGAGGTGCCGAACAAAAGGCGGTTGAGTCTGCGGGTGCGTACCTTGAGTCCGCTTCGTCACGTCTTGGGCATTTGTTAACTACTGATCGAGGTTAAAAGACAAATACGCTTCGGTTGACTCTCTTTGCTCGTGGCGAGAAAGCGTGCTGCTCGTACAGCACTGCCCCTCTCCAGACACCCACAAACGGTAGCGTGCCGCTCGTACGGCTCTGCCTCGTACGCAGATGTGGCACAAGGGGAGGACCGGTGATTCAGATGCCTTATTGCAATTACTAGAATACCCACAGGCGGAGACGTGCCGCTCGTACGGCACTGGGCTCGTGTGTAAATGTAGTGTAAGTGGGATCAGTGGAGGATGTGCAAAGAGGTGTAAAAATTTGTAGAGTAAGATATTTTATAAAAATGATTGTATATTACGATAATTTTACATAGGACATATGATTACAAAAGTAACAAGATTACAATCAGGAATGTATATATATTTATGTAATTGTCGAGTGGGACGAACGTATGGCGTATTTCTATATGACGCGTAATTCTATATGTGGTGAGAGAGCTGAAGGCTCTGGGTTCGGCACGTGGAGATAGGAAGATTCTCGATGTGAAAATAGGAAGGTTCTGGATTCAGAGAGACTCGAGAAGGATTCAGTGGTTACTTAACTGGAGAGTCCGTGATCGCGGTAGGACTCCGGGGAACTGAGAGCGTCCCTTGGGATGTTCGTCCTTATATTTTTGTTTTCCCGATGGCGGGGGTGGGCGAGTGGAAGGGTTGACTGAGTGGAAGGGTTGAGTTGCGTCATCGGCTCCGCTTTTGATTTCTCTCCTTATATGGTCATAGCCTGAGTTTTCTTCCTTTTGTTGCCTGAGTGGAAGGGTTGAGTTGCGTCATCGGCTCCGCTTTCGATTTCTCTCCTTATATGGTCATGTCTTGAGTTTTCAGGAAGGGTCTGGGAGGGTTTAGGTTTGCGTTACTTGAAAGAAGCGTTTGCGGGGAAATTCCTATGGCTAAACCCTTGTGGGCATTGCGACTTATTCGTTGTATATACATTATTGGAATAGGCCAAGCCTATTGCGTATATCGTGACTTATCTTCTATATTTATATGCTAGTGGGTAGGTTAGGCCTATCGCGCAGGTCGTGACTTATCGCTAGTGTGGCAACTTATTTGGTGGTAATTCTACTGTCGGTATTCGGTGGTAATCCTACTGTCGGTAAGTCATGCTAGTAAGTATGGTAACTTGTTCGGTGGTAATCTTACTGTCGGTAAGTCATGCTAGTAAGTTATGGTAACTTGTTCGGTGGTAATTCTACTGTCGGTAAGTCATGCTAGTAAGTTATGGTAACTTATTTGATGGTAATCCTACTATCGGTAAGTCGTTGTTCTTATAAGTAAGGTCTGACTAAAGTCTTCCTACAATCCTAAAAAGGTTTCAAATTTTCCGGGCGTATGAGAGGGTGGACGTAACACCTCCCTCCCTATTTGAAAATGTAGGACGATATTCCTACATTTTATCCTACATAAGGTATGCTTAACTACTATGGTATGGTAATCTTTCATTTTATTTTCTTACGAGTTATTGTCGCGTAAATACTTCCTGAGCTCGCCGTAGTCCATTTCTCTGATACTGCTGCTGGTACTGGGCTCTCTGTCGGGGATGAAGGTGGTCGTCTCGAGCTTCGGTGCCTCAGGATCGGTTCCTTTGGTGGGGGTGTCTTTCCTGTTGCTGAGGTGCAGGAGCAGGTGCGTGACTGAGCTCCATACTGCTCCCAGCAGGTGTACGCTCCATCCGTAGACAGAGTGAAACGCATATCCTCTGATGATGGAGTCGATCACTAGTGTGATCAGGCGGAATAGGAGAATAATGGCCAGCACTCCGGCACTCGTTGAGCCGAATGTGACGAATCCATTCCATAGGCGTCGTCCAGTGCTCTCCGCAATCCTTTCCAGCGATTCCTCGTCCAGCAGGTGATGCAGCGAAACATAGCCGCGTGGGATGTCATGGCCCATTGCTCCCTGCACCAATGTATTTAGCATCGGTGGTTTCTCTATGGGGAACATAATGTGGTCGCGGAGGCGGTCGAGATCTCGTGTGGAATATATTCCGCTCGTGGCGAGGTTGGATGGGTTTACATACTTCCATTGTGGTTTCGTTAATGGCTGAATCGTAGGTGGAGCTAATGCTTCCACCGGGCGTGGCATTAATTTAAACCACGCTTCATCTACCTTATACATTGATGGTAGAAGTTCGTTGCAATCTCGAATTGTGCCGCCCTTGATCAGCACTCGAGATTTCGGGAGCAGGAAGTAAGATATATTATTGTGCGAGACGGGCAGCTCACTGTAGCAGTTCTCCGTCTGCCTTATTTTGCATGCGACTGGCACGCATTTCACTATATAAATGATTTCGCCTGCTGTAATAGCTGTGTAACCCGGCGCCTTCATGATTCGATACGCCATTTCGTCGGGGGCGATGCTAGCAAGAGACAGGACGTTCTCTAACACCTGCTTTTCCAGGGCGCACTTTTGACTCATGATGTCCCGGTAGAGTTGGGTCAACTGCGTCCTCATGTGTTTTTCAACGTATATGAACTTGCTGTTCACATACGTGAAGATGTCTAGATTGTCGATCGATATTCCCGCCTGAATTTTGAAGGTTTGCCCTGGTTTGGTTTTGAGAATGAATAATTTCGGATGCTCTGTTTGTATTATCTTGTAGCCGCAGAGGCTTGTCTCCGTGGTTTTGGCCAGAGCGAAGGTGATGTCCCTTGTCGTCAAGGTGTAGATGACCGGGGTCTCCTTCTGTGTAGGTTTAGGCGAGACTCGGTGGGCGTTTCCCTCGTAGAGCACGTCGTACTTGTTGAACTGGCAGGAATTGGTCGGCAACGTCTTCCAATATGTCATTGTCTCGTCGGCGTGGTAACACTCGCCTTCCATGGCTGGACAGCGGGTGCCAGAGAGTAGCACTACTTCGTTCGTAGCATGTTTTACAGGCACTTCCATCCGTCGCGTCGTTATTCTCACCGTTGCCTGTACAAACACGTTGTTCCAGGTGCCCAAGGGGTCACTATATTGCGTTCCCTCGCATTTACCATTTATGGTGAGTGATCCGGTCATTGTAATAGCGCGGGTGATGGTGGCGTTTACTTTAATGCCGGTTATCATTCCGTTGGCTCCTCCCAGGAATAGGGTTCCAGTATCTTGCATTTTCCGGCAAGCATCTCCTGAGATTTCTCGTATATATTCGTATTTTCCTCCTTGCACGGCTGAATTGTAGGAGGACCATCCACAATATTTTATATCGCGGTCTATCTCGATTTTGCATTGGACCGCGGTGGTGTGGTCGAATTCGCTTAGTTGTAAAAGCTGAATATATGTCTCCTCGGTTCTAGATCTTCCAGCTCGCAGTCTCCGATATCCGTTAGGGACAGTGTTGTCACATTTAGTCCCTCTCCTCTGCAGTCAAAGCCCAGGAGGCCGCGCGCAGACGCGCTAAGTACCGCCAGGATGAATGTCACTGTCAATGGCTCCATGATGGTGTTGGGTGTGCTGCTCGACCAGTTTTATGACTGGTGGTCGCTATGTCGTTCTTATATACTAGCCCTTAATGCTACGGAGGGGGGAAATACAATGGTGGGGATTTCTTAGTTCCTATGATCTTAGCTCAGCGAGTTTTAATTTGTCTGCATGCACTATTCTAACCCTATTTCCTATTTGGAGCTTAACATTATTACTTCCTAAAGTTTCAGTTATTTCGTACGGGTCTACGTATTGGTCGTCTAACTTCCCTCGGCTCGGCTCTTTAAGGAGGTAGACGCGATCTCCTGTTTTAAAAGTGCGCGCGTTCATTCTCTTATCGTAGTAATTTTTGGATCGTTCTTTGGCTCGGTCGAGGTTCCCGCGCGCATTCCCTTGTGTTTCGCGCAGTTTTTCGAATAACTGTTCCAGGTATTCGACGTAAGTCTCGTTAGGTTGTAACCGGACGGTACTACTGGAGGCACGAATCAACGCTACGTGTCCTTAGAAATCAACGGTCGCCACTCGGTTTGACCTTTGAACCACCGAGAAGGTAAGTATCGAACGATATCTCGAACTATCAGTTAGACTAATTTTCCTCTTCTTTTTTCAGATTCCTGCCACCGCTGGATCATCGCCGTCATCGATCGGGATCGTCGCTGCCACCGGAATCCAGGATCAACAAGGGACTTTGAGTGATCGACGCCAATGGATCAGGTGAGTAGAAGGTAAGTCCAATTTAATGAATTTTCGAAATATTTTGCGAAAAGGATGTTTAATTTATTCAATTATATTAATTTCCAGTGTTGGTTGTTCACAAAACTTTAAGTCACAAAAGATGTCGGACGCTCGGATACGTAGGCACACACGCCCCGTTTATCTACGACGCACGATCTTATTTCGGTCTAAAAAGGCCGTTCGTCCTTGTAAGGACGACAATTAACGCGTTCCGCGGGCGTTCCCGGTTGTTACGAATGTTGGCGAGCCGCAATTATAGCACTTGCATGACGATCGCGGTGACTTAGCGCGACGAAGCAGAGCGAAGTTTATTACGTGTTACACGCTCAAACATCCCCGAGAGACTGCCTCGAGCAATGTTCCTCTCTCGGGCTCCCTACCTACGGTGATTTACCCCCACCATGGGGTTCTCGGTCGCTTTCTCCTCGCGGTAATTTTCCGCTCGCCGCGTTAACAATGGTTGTTTACGACTTTCGAGTCGCCAGGTGTGCGCCAGATGTTCGCCGCTACGCAGTTACAATATATGCTGCCCACTCCCCGCCGTGCCCTATGTCCACGGTGGAAATTTCCATATGGAGTACCATCTATTCGACGTCCTGAGACGTCGTCATATGTCATATGAAGGTCATATGAAGGATCAAAAAGCGACGTCGCTCTTCAAGCCAAAAAGATCGATAGGCCGTGTTTTCGCAGTCTCTATGCGTACTGAACATTGAGATCAAGCCAGCTTTTGCCCTTTTGCTCTACGCAAGGTTTCTGTCCTCGCTGAGCTGGCCTTAGTACCTCGGGTAGTGGTTTTTTAACTCCCGCAATTATGGATCCACGACGACGCCGACCCGTGCGCACGCCTTCTCCCCTGTCCCTTTATGCAACCCCGGGTCGACTCCTCGGAGAAGACGTCTGCGTCGTAATCGCGACCTCCGCCGTTGACGGCGACCCCCGGGTTCCGCTTCTGTGGTCCCTCTTGGCCCGATTCCATGCTCAGTCCCCGTGGACGGCGTCCGGTTCCCGAGTTCCGGCGACATGTCGCCGTATCTCGTGTCCGGGCGATCGGACTTTGGCGGCGACCTGTTCCCCGGGTGTACCAGGTCTTATTTAGCGTGACCCGCTGGTCTTTTCCCGCGGATAATGCTCGGTTCCCTACTTGGCCTCCTAGTGGTCGTATCGCGTTGTTCCTCTGGGCCCGCCGACGACGCCGACCCTTCCTGACACCTATTCCGTATCTGGTACGACGCTTTCCGCGACTCTTCCCCGCGGAAGATGTCCCGGTTGCGAGATGGCAGACGGTTCTGCAACTTCGTCCCCGGTCCGTCGGATTTCGACGGCGACCGGATATGGACGTTCGTAGGAACTTCCCCGTTTGTCAGGGATGCCTTTTCCCCGGGGATGACTCACCTAGGGCGAGTTCCCGGACGATCCGCCATTTCGTTACCTGGCCGACGGGTCTCATCGGGACCCGGCTTCGCGGTCTCGGCGAAGTGCCCACCGATGTCAGGAGCGCTCAATTCTTGTAAATGGCGCCCCTAGCGCAAGTTGGCGGACGGTTCACCATCTCCTGTCCGCGTTCTCGTATCGCGTCGCCGACCCCGTATGCGTGACTCGAGGACCCCGCACCTCAGTCAGGGACGTATTTTTTTAACACGGTGCCGTCAGTTCAAAAGTTTTCCGACGGTCCGCCATCTTTCTTACCTCTGGCCGGACTTCGATTCTGACCCGCGCGTTGTGCTTCACGGATCTCCCTTCGCGATCATATATGTTAATTTTCCGCGCGTGTCGCCTGGTTCATAGAATTGTGGACGGTCCGTCATAGTGTTCGGAAGCGTCCCGATCATTGGCACGGAAGCCTCCCCTGTCTTGGGAAGTGTAAGCGGGCTCAAGCCCTGTCGTGCCGCCGCACGAACTCCCGTACCCGCGCCGACGGGAATTAAATCAAAAATACGTAACTAAAAATTAAACAACCTAATGTCTCTCGCGCCTCAATTAAACAAACGAACGTAAATTTATTGGCGCTGTGCGAAACTCTTATACATAATAGTGCGCCGGATAGGGCCGCTCTCCTTCCTGCTAACACGCCAACGGAGCTAAAAGGAAATCCTATGATCGGGATTGTCAAACACACTAGATTTGAATAACGGCATCTGCCGGTAACCCCATCCTCGGGCCGCGAACGCTAATCTTAAAACTAAGTTGGACGTGGCTCCGCCTTGTCAATCTCGGAACCGCTGCTGTTGGTGCCCTTGTCGTCTCCGGTGATGCGTGCGGTTGCAAGGTTCCCCTTCCAGAGGCGGGTCGCTTGACGGGGCGCGCGCGATTTTCCTGAAAATTAGCTCGTGGGGGGTGTATAGTGTGCCCTCGTGTACACTAGTGTTGTAAGAAAAGGTCGCGAATTTCAGGTAGTCATCCCAGTTATCTCTTTCGCAGAATTGTTTTAAGTACTCCCATAGTACGTGATGCGATCTTTCTATTGAGCCATTTGACTGTGGCCTGTAAGCAGTGGTTTTGTATTGCGCAATACGGAATTTTTTAGCAATATTGCGCATGAGCGCATTTATAAAGTGACTGCCCTGGTCCGTGAGCCATGCCCGCGGGGCTCCGTACACGCAGATAAAGTCTTTGGCGAATGCGTCGGCTACGTCGACCGCGGATGCTTGTTTCAGGGGGATGGCTAAGGAATACTTGGTGAGGAGATCCTGGATTGTGAGGATGTAGGAGTATCCTGTGTTTGTGATAGGTAGGGGTCCCATAATGTCCATGGAGATCTTGTCGAAAGCCGCTCCCGGGGTATCGGTGAGCGCCATCGGCTGTCGGGTCTTGACGCGAACCAGCTTTTTCAATTAACAGTTTCTGCAGTTTCGAACGAACTCCTGTACATCGTTCTTCATCCCTTGCCAATGATATTTTTCCCTGAGTCTTCGGTACGTCTTAGTGACTCCCTTGTGTCCTTCAATCGCTGAGGCGTGAGCTTCTCTCAGGATCCCAGGCTTCTCGGCGTCTAATGGCATCATGATATGATTTTTGCATACCAGGACGCGAGTAGGGCTGCCCCGGAACGCATCTTCTAGTATTTGTCGGAATTTTGGGAACGGCACGCCGTCCACTCCCCCCTTGCATATAGAGACCGTTACCAGGTCCAGTGTAGTACACACATCAAGGAGGGATGAGATGGCCTCCGTCACTCATTTCCTCTGCGTATCCTCCGAGACACTAGTTTTAATTGGCAGTGCAATGATCCTCGACTTGCCTTGTGTAACTACTCGGGCTCGGCCGAGCTCCTGATTTACTTTCGTCGGCAGTCTCTTTTGTTCCACCATCATCCTACCGCCGAGATCACACGGTTCCCCCTGCTGCGAGATGAATACGACTAAGTTATCCCTTCGCAACAAGAAGTGATCTTTAATTTCCGTGATTTTGGTTTTTGCGGGCTGCGGATCGAATGGCTCGTTCGGGTTATCGATGCGCTACTAGTGTCACCTGCGTCGCTGTCGTCCAATGCTATGCCAGGATCGGAATCTTCATGTTCTCCGTCGTCATTTAAATCCTCATCGTCGCTGCTTGGCACGTTACTTCCCATGATTTCTCCTTCTCCCACTGCGGGGGTGTCCTCTGTATCCTTAAGAGGATCCGCGTCGGGCGAGGTGTGTCGCCTCTTCTTGGCACGCGGTTTGGAGGAAAATATCGACTCGTCTGAGTCGGTGGATTCTGTGACTTTGGTAAGGGGGAGGATTTGCTGCTAGATCGGATTTCGGGAAAAAGCGTCTGCATTCGCGTTGACTTTGCCTGCTTTATAATCAGTGTGATATTCGTACTCTAGGAGTTTCAATCTCCATTGGACCAAACGCGATGATGGATCCTTCACTGAATGCAACCAAACAAGTGACTTATGATCTGTGACTAGCCGAAACTCGCAGCCGTACAGGTACGGTCTAAAGTGTTTGACACAATATACAATCGCGAGTAACTCTTTTTCTATGGTGGAATAATTTCGCTCTGCAGCGTTAAGTAATCGGGAGGTGTAAGCGATCGGTAAGTCTTTACCGACCATGCCCTGACTCAGGACGCCACCGATCGCTGTGCCTGAGGCGTCCGTGGTAAGGACAAAAAGTTTCGTAAAGTCAAGGTAGCGCAGGATTGGCTCAGAACATAATAGTCTCCTCAGGTGGGAGAAAGCCATTTCCTGTTCTTTTTGCCAGGTGAACGCGACGTCCTTTTTTAGAAGGTCGGTGAGTGGCTTTGCTATTTTAGAGAAGTTCGGTATGAAACGACAATAGTACCCTGCCAAGCCTAAAAATTGTTTGATGTGTTACGTCCACCCTCTCATACGCCCGGAAAATTTGAAACCTTTTTTAGATTGTAGGAAGACTTTAGTCAGACCTTACTCATAAGAACAACGACTTACCGATAGTAGGACTACCACCGAATAAGTTACCATACTTACTAGCATGACTTACCGACAGT
>NW_020212430.1:3179-4875 GCF_003070985.1 Temnothorax curvispinosus | reverse complement strand
ATTAATGGCCATTCTTTCTGATCCGATGCTCCTGATCCTGATCGTATTAATTTGCATCGTTCTTTTGAAAATCGATTTCGTAAGGCAATCCAACGATCTCTACATTCAGAACCTAAATAAAAATTATAATTATTTAATACTGTAATACTTCATCAAGTATATCTGTATTTATATAATTTTATATGCGACATATATTTAGCGTACTTCAAGTAATTTAGCGTACTTAAAGGGGATGCTGGAGCCGTCTGTTTTACCGGCATTTTTTATCGGCACGTAGCGTCGTTTTAATTTGACAGAATTAAAAATCTTTCTCCAGAATTGCAGTACATACATTAATGATTCGGGGAAACTCCGATTTTACATAGAAAACGAGAAAAAATTACGGAAGTATAGATTTCCTTATCTTACTCTTATCCCAATATGGCGTCTCGAGTTGCGGCGAGCTGTCAGCTCGTCACAAGATGTATTTCATATAAGAGATATACCATTGGTACGAACGCGAAAACAAGTTCCCCCGAATTGCACAACAAGAAAAACATCGATAAACCCCCCAAATCAAGATTTGGAAGCGTAATATAAAAGTATAATGTCGGTGTGCATCGTGCGTATGTGTGCGTGCAATGTAGCGTGCTATCCTTGTCTATATCTTTGTCTATACAAGGACAGATATAGTTCGCCGGTCTTCTTTACCAACGCCGATCGAGTTCGGCTACGGCTCCAGCATCCCCTTAATTTAGCGTCAATTTAGCGTACTTTAAAATTACATAAATCAATTATTACAAAACGTAATTGTATTAAGTGTATAAAAATTGTATTCTTTGTTAAATTTTAACTTTGTTATTTTGTAAATTTTTTTTCGTATCATATACATTTGAAGAAGGCCTGATGTAGGCAGAAACGTTTGTTATTGTTTTTTTTTTATATAATATGCATTATTCGAATTAATAACTGTCTCTCTAGCTCTCGTAGGCTCTCCAGCTCTTTATCTTTTTAAAATTTAATTGAAAATGGTATAAATGTGATTGCAAATCAGTCATTTATCAGAATTCAAACTTTCTATATCTTGTTTAATAAAATAATCCAACTTTTTATTTGCGTATACAAAACAAACAGAAGTTTAGGAAAAATTTTGATGTTGGTATTTCTATGATAATTAATATTTATCAAATATATTATAATATACTCACTTGATGCTTTCAATTTGTTACCAATAAATTGCCAAGAATTTTCTACGACATTTCTGTCTTTGTAATCTTTATCTTTCTTGTCGTATAAATGCCGAAATTGTTCGACCCAGAAAATTAAATCCACGTCATTTATCATTGTATCACGTATTTTTTTCTTTTTTGGAGGTGTTCTCTCGACTGAAAGAAACTCAATGCCTTCAACCTCCTATATCACGTATGTCAAAATTAAGGTTATGTGTGATTCTTTTTTTTGACTTTCTGATGGATTCCCCTCAATTTCACTTCTTTTCCGTTGCTTTCACTGGCCGTAGGCCGGTAAAGATAAAATTGAGTCAACTTTTCGGTTACGGCCAAAAATAACAGATTATTGCCAACCATTATAAACGGTAGTACGAGTTTCCTATCTTCCAACTCTTACGGCACCGGCCTAGGTTAACGGTTACGGCTATTATAAACCAGCCTTAAGACCGCTGGACCAATGAACATCTTACGTAAATTAATATGGCGAC
>NW_020212430.1:0-3169 GCF_003070985.1 Temnothorax curvispinosus | reverse complement strand
GTTTCTTTATGCATATGGTTATGCACCTATGCAAGTTTGTCTGGATAGACCTTAAAGCGGGGAGCACAGACTTTTGCATAACGCATAATGCGTAAGCATAAGAAAATTGATTGGTCCATATATATGTCCATAAGGAAATAGACCAATAAATTTTCTTATGTTTGTGTGTCATGCGTTATGCAAAAGTCTGTGTTCCCCGCTTAAGCGACTAATTGAATATGATTGGTTCTTACCTTTGGATCCAACCAATCACACTTAATTGCTACTTAGCGGCTTAGTGAGCGGTCGTGCTTCTGCTTCTGGATGCATAGTGAGTGCTTCTAGGTGCACGTATGCCTCTATTGTAGATAGCCCTTTAGACTATTGAACACACTTCGACGTGAAAATGTTTAGTAATCTGTGAAAATGTTTGCCACGCGACAGGAAGCAAGTAAGATATTTCTCGTATTTCTATTTTAACATTATTACTTGTAATCTTAAATTGAATATGCCTATGAATATGTTCATTATATAATAAATACATCATATGATAGTATAATTATTTCCGTCGTAAAATATATTTTCTAACCTTAAAAATTTCTCTGTTAATACTTGTTTGTCCTTTTTAGAAAAAAGCATTATAGATATAGTATTTTCATAAAATTTAAAGTAAACGATTTAATTATTATTATTTATAAATATGTTTTACGACGTATGTACATGTATTATATTCCACAAACAACAAGATTGTAGTGATAGTTATACATATACATAATGCATTCTCTTATATAAAATAAAAATTAACAAAATGAAATGAACAATATATATGTGATATATGTATATAAATTAATATGTAATAATTGATATGAGAAGAGAGAATATTAAATGTATTAATATTAAATACATTATTTAAAGTAATTGATTTTAATAAACATTGATATGAATTGTTTCAAGACATAATTTTATTGTACATTTTTGAGAAAAACGAATTCAATTACATGATACTATTGTCAAAAAGATTAACAATTATAATCGAGTTTTTAAAGGTTAGCAAATCTATTTTAAAACAAGCATCTGATAACTAATTAAGATGTCTAAAAAACTTATAAAAGATGAAAAATTCTATATTATGTAAAACTCTTTTTTCATCACTTTTGCTATATGATTTGGTTATAATATTATATACTTATCGAACAAGATATAAAAGACAATATATAATAATTGTCTCATTGCTAATATGAAAAAAAACTTTAAATGTATTAACTTATTAAAATACATATTTATTAAATAAGTGCTTATTAAATAAATAATCTTTCCAAATTAAAACGTTTTTTATAATAAGATCTAGAATAATAGCAATAAGTTCTTTCATCTAACAAGAAATATTTTATCCATAGGAATATCATTACAAACATTAATTAAGATGACTGCAATATCTTTCTGGACTATATCTGTATTCTTCCAATATGAAAATAAGAATCTATTTTTTTAAAGATATTTATCATTTATTAAACAAGGTAAGCACTCACAATAATATTTTAATATAATAATAATAATTTACATGTTTAATGCTTTACATTTGCTACACTAAAATAGGCTACATTAAAATATAATTCGTTTTAAAGTATAACAATTATGTCCATAACTTTAAAGAAATTTACCTGTTGGTATATAACATTTTTGAAGTTTAATCGAACACATTTATTTACAAAATTAGTTTAAAGGAATGTCTCTATTGTTAAATATATTAAGAAATGTTTTTGTCACCAGTTTTCAATCTTTAATTTTAGATATCTGTAATTAATTTTCAAGATATACAATCGTCAGTAAATAAGATTTGAAATAGAGAATAAAATTAATTATTTGTATCTGTAAAGTTTTAATTTAAAAATTCTTTATTGTTTTAGGTCTATAATTTAGAACTATTAATTTTTAATGTTTTTATTAGTTTTTATTTTATACTAAAACTTTATTTTTAAACCTTGAATTCAAATTTTTTATAAATAAAAATTGTTTTATAATATAATAGAAATTTCTATTATTTATATTATTTATATAAATTTTTATAAAAGGCTTATGTGTAGATATTCCTGTTGTAAAAAAAACGTGGTATATAAAATAATTACCTATTGTAGCAAATAATTTAAGATCTATCAACAGTATTTAAGATTTCTATTTAAAAAAAGCATGTATTTATAATTATTATGCATTTAATGAAGGTATTATAAAATCTAAGAAGTTATTTTAATTCGCGTTTTATTGTCCCTCAATTAATAATGTCAAACAACCTTAAGATACCTGTCACGATAAGAAATTATTTTATGTGCTACGCTTGGATCACGCTAGGCTTTAAGCATTGTGTCTAATGCTAGAAATCATTCCCAGATCTCGTGCGGAGAAAGAATTAACCAATCACATTTGAACAATTCAACCAATTGACCAATGCAATTGATTAATTTTTTCTCTGGAGGTCGATTCTGTATTTTGAGACGAGGTGAAAATTACAAAAGTGAACAGATTTACTAGATTTCGACAAATAAAATTGTAGATTCTTTAGTAATTTTCCTCACTTTTGTAATTTTTACCTCGTCCCAAGATACAGAATCGACCCCCTGTTCGAGATCTTGGAGCGATTTCTAGCATTGTGAATATAATGCTAAAATTCCATATATGCGGTGAAACGCCAAGCTGCGTTTCCAATAACATCTGGTTCTTATGCCAAAGCTGGCCGGAGCCCGACTTGCACCTGGCTCCTGATTGGTCACCGCAGAATTTTTCCGAAGCTCAACCGCATATATGGAGGTTTAGCATAAGGCTTTAGAATAGTGACCTTTTCTCTAGAAAGTCTCTAGGAATTCCCTATTTTCTAACCAACCAATAAAAATTATTTGTTTGAAAAATGTATACGCTGTGTAGAGGCGACAAATGAAATAATGTCCTTCAATTGTTCTTTACGTTCCCGGTTCCTGTAACGACTAGTTCCATGTAACAGCTCACAAGCAGATTTTGAAACGAATATTGAATCCATTGAATCTTGCTCCTGTTTGTTAGCAAAAATGTTTGTTTTAATATGTGATAATGGTCGCTACGTTGTACATACGCGGAAGAAAAGAAAAAGTAGTAAGACCATTAAAAAGTCTTACATTATTGCAGCTCATAGTGAGTATAATGCATATCCTAATTCTTAAAC
>NW_020212429.1:0-6078 GCF_003070985.1 Temnothorax curvispinosus | reverse complement strand
GAACCGCAAAATCTCATCGACCGATCGCAAATCCGGGGCGATTAACATCCCCCCGAGCATTGGTCCTTCGAGCCGGATCTTTCCTTCTCGCGTCTAGAAGCTTCCGCCGACCTTTCGCGCGATTCATCGGAACTCCGCATGAGCGTTGTCATTGCATTCGACTAAACGGCGT
This sequence comes from Temnothorax curvispinosus, assembly GCF_003070985.1. NCBI lineage: Eukaryota > Metazoa > Arthropoda > Insecta > Hymenoptera > Formicidae > Temnothorax > Temnothorax curvispinosus. The sequence continues at coordinate 5,906 of NW_020212429.1, read as the reverse complement.
GCGTTATAGTGGTCTCGCCTGCGTGCGGGCCATCATTCGAATTTTCTTGCATCGTGTGATCGGCGCGTGCCCCCTTGCCCTGCGTGATATCTCTCGTCCTTCGTCGCACTCGGCACGTGGCGACGGGGATATCCGCGTAGGAGTAATTGCTTGCGCGCGTGCTATCATTCGACCATCTAGTTTGGTTCATTAATCGAACATTCGCGGTCCATCGGGACATTGAAATCGGATAATCGGGGTGTGCCCTTCGCGTGATATATCTTGTCCGCACGTCGCACGGCACGTCGCGGCGAATATATCCGCGTATTCGTGGTTTTCGCGCGCACGCCATTACTCCGATCTCTCGAGCTAATCGTGGCATAATTGTTGCGGATTTTGCCTTTGAAAAATTAATTGCGAAAGGCGATCGACTATTCGTGAACTTCCATCGTCATCAACCTTTGTTTTCGAACTCGAGGCGTCCGCCCCCCCTCGACCTTGGCGAGCGGCGCGGCTTTCGCTCATGCTTATTTGGTCTCCGCATTCCGGAGCGAGACATACTTCTTGCGTTTGTTGTGCTGGCTGCCACCCCCCTGAATTCTCTCGACTTTCGAACTCGTTGCTTCGTTTCGTGTGTTGTGTATATATTTTCGCTACCGGTTGACGAGCATAGCGTTGCGCGTTCACGAGCGGCCTTCACTTTGAGACAGGTACATCTTAATTGTACTCCGGTTTCAAGATGACTCGAGGTAGCAGCGCGCGGCGCCGCGAGCTGTGCATTCGGCGCATGCAGGAGGTGCATCAATATTCGATGCTCGCGGTAGACAACGTGGCCATGAGGCCAACCTTCCTTGTTCGGTATCCGGCTGTAGCGCAATTAGTTCAGGATTTTGAGGAGGCCCACCTCCAAATAATCCAAGACGCTACGGATGAAGAATTCGCCCAAGAAGACGTGATACGTAATGAATTTGACACAATGCGGTTCGCGGTAATAGGGCGTTACGAAAGCTTCGTTCCCGCGCGGGAGACCGACGAATCCGCGCGGAGCGCGCCGCCGGCGCATCACTCCGCGATCAAATTACCGAAGATCGCCCTTCCTCAATTTAACGGTGATCTTGACAAATGGCCGTCGTTTATCGCGCTGTATAACCAGGCGATCCACGAAAATCGCGGTGTGTCCGCGATCGAGAAATATCAATATTTGTTGGCCTCGCTATCGGGAGAGGCTCTCGGCGTAGTGAGAAACCTGCCATTGACCGCGGAAAATTACGAGATCGCGTATGATGCTCTTTGGGAGCGCTACCAGAATAGGCGCAAATTAGCGACGCAGTACTGGCGTTCGTTCGTACACGCCAAACCGTTGGTTGCGGATTCCGCCGAATCACTCCGCGCGTTACTGGACGTGTTCACCGAAAACACGCGCGCCCTGAGTATGCTGGATTATCCGGTCGACGCGTGGGACTTTATGCTGCTTAATCATTTGCTCGAAAAGCTCACTCCCACGCTCCGGGAGAAATTCGAAGCGGCCCACATGACCGTGGAATCGCCGCGGTATGATCAGTTAACGAAATTTCTAGCGGGATACTGCACGGTTCTCGCGTCGGCGTCGGGCTCTTCGGCGCAACCGAGTAAAAGGAAGGCCGCGTCGACCACCTCGCTCGTCGTCCAAAACGCCGCGTGCCCTAAATGTACGGAGCAGCATTTGCTGGCTAAGTGCCCCGTTTTCCTGCAGCTCTCGGTCCGGGAGCGGCACAATTTTGCTCGCGAATCGGGGCTCTGCCTAAACTGCCTCCGCGCGGGACATAACTTGAAGAATTGCTCTAGCCCGTTTACCTGCCGGCATTGTCAGGCAAAGCATCACTCGCTCCTGCACTTCGGGCAGGCCAGCGCCCCATCGCTCGAGGCCGCCTCGGCGGTCACTCCAGTCGCGGACATCCCTGCGGCTCCGGCGGATACGGGCGATGGCCCGATCGTCTCCCTGGCGAGCACTTCGAGTCGCGTAGTCCTGCTCTCGACGGTGCGTGCGGAGGCGCTCGACGCTCACGGCATCGCCTTCCCGGTTCGTGTATTGCTCGATAGCGCGAGTCAGGCTAATTTCGTCTCGGAGAGCTGCCTTCAGCGGGGCGGCTACGCTCGGGCAAGGCATCGTGCGACGGTGATGGGCGTCGGCGAAACGAAGGCCGCCACTACTAGAGGCCTTACCTCATTCGTAATCCGGGTGCGAGATGAGCCCGACATTCGATTTCCGGTGGAAGCCACCGTGCTCCCTCGCATCACCTCGCCGTTGCCTGGTAGCCGTGTCGATTCCAAACCGTGGAATCACCTGCGGGGGCTGCCCCTCGCAGATCCAGAATTTTATTTGCCCGGCTCCATCGATATTCTGCTGGGGGCGGAATCCTTTGTGTCCGTGTTGCGCGACGGTCGGCGTACCGGTAAAAACGGGGAACCGGACGCCTTTAACACAGCATTCGGCTGGGTTTTGATGGGCGCGGTCTCTCCTTCGCTTCACGCGCAATCCGTGCACTCCTTCGCCACCACTATCGAGTCGATTGACGCCGCGGTGGGGCAGTTCTGGAAATTGGAGGAGGTTCCCGAATCTATTCCTTGCTCCGAACAGGATCGGCGTTGCAGGGAGATATTCGACCAAACCACCTATCGTGACCATTCGGGCCGCTTTGTTGTCTCATACCCGTTCATCTCGGACCCCCCTACGTTCGTAGATTCGCGACCGATAGCCGTCAATCGACTGCGCGCTCTCGAGCGTCGTTTCAAGTCTAATGGGGAGTTTCGAGAGGGCTATAACGCGTTTATGCAGGACTATTTAGATAGCGGCCACATGGAGTTGGCGAGCGATCCTTTCCCCGCGGACGGTCGCGTGTACTATTTGCCCCATCACGGGGTTTACAAGCTGGACAGCGCGACCACAAAACTTCGCGTAGTTTTTGATGCTTCGTCGAAATGCCCGAACGGGCTATCCTTAAACGATACCTTGCTCAGTGGCCCGAAATTGCAGCCCGACATAGTCGCGGTTCTACTTCTCTTTCGCGCGGAGCCCGTGGCCATTACCGCGGACGTAAAGCAAATGTTCCGGCAGATCTGGATCCACCCGGAGCATCGCAATTATCAGCGCATCGTCTGGCGCTTTTCGGAATCGGAACCGATCCTCGATTACATACTCACGACGGTCATATTCGGCACCACGGCCTCTCCGTTTCTGGCGATTTATTGTTTGCTCAAATTGGCCCACGACAATCGGAGTAAGTACCCGTTGGTGTACGCGGCGCTGATCGAGTCTCTCTACGTGGACGACGTCGTCGTCAGTGTCCGCACCGTTGAGAGAGCTGTTGCGCTCCGCGATCAATTGCTCGAGCTTTTTCGGAGTGCTGGATTTGAGTTGCGGAAGTGGGCGAGTAGCCACCCCGCCGCGTTGGGTGGCCTCGATCCGGAAATCTGCAGTCAGAAGACGCTTTCCTTTGAGTCGGCCGACGATCAAGCGCTTAAGGTTCTGGGTCTTCGTTGGCACTCGCAGTCGGACAGTTTCGGGTTTCAGCTAAACTCTCTGACGCGAGGATGCACAAAGCGAACGATACTGTCGGAGGTAGCACGCATATTTGATCCATTGGGTTTCTTGGCGCCGTTGACCTTCACCGCAAAACGATTGATCCAACGGTTGTGGACCTTGAAGCTCGAGTGGGACGACGAGCCCCCATCAGATGTTCGCCATCAGTGGGAACGATATAAGTCGGAGTTCGACGCGTTGGCTCCCCTGCGAATACCCCGTACCTTTCCCTCGGGCGCGAACGTTCGGCACGAATTGCATGGATTTTGCGATGCGAGCGAGCAGGGATATGGGGCCGTCGTGTACTTGCGTACGGTCGCTCCGGCGGAGACCGGGGTCGCGATACTTTGTGCGAAATCTAAGGTGGCTCCATTGCGCGCTATTTCCCTTCCCCGTTTAGAGCTCTGCGCTGCGGTACTTCTCGCGAATCTGCTCGCGTACGTCCGCCGGGTCCTGCAGGGACACATGAAAATCGACGCCGAGTACGCCTGGTCCGATGCCCGGGTGGCCCTGTGTTGGATCCGCTCTTCCCCGCATCGATGGAAGACCTTTGTTCGCAACCGCGTTGCTCGGATACAGGACAAGATCCCGATCTCGGCGTGGGGTCATGTGGCCACCGAGTTCAACCCAGCCGATCACTGCTCCCGTGGGCTTTTCCCTCGCGAACTCGTGGCCAATTCACTGTGGTGGAGAGGCCCTGAGTGGCTCATAGACTTCGAATCTCGCACCGGGCCGACACTCTCTGAGGAAACTCTCCCATGCGAGGAGGAGCGGATCACAGCCCTCGTCGCCTGCGACCCCCCTCATTCTATACTTTCGCTATTAGATAAGTTTTCGTCATTGGATAAGATTTGTAGGATTATCGCGTATCTTCTAAGATTCACTCGTCGATCCGGGGCCAAGTCGGTGCCCGCGACCTTGGCCGTGGATCAACTCGAGGCGCAGTCGGCGCTACTAGTTGTAGTTAAACTCGTCCAATCGATTTCCTTCAGTGAAGAAATCGATCAACTTCGAACCGGGAGGAGGCTGCCCAAACCGTTTATTAGACTTGCCCCCTTTCTTGACCCAACGGGTGTTCTCAAGGTGGGCGGCAGACTCGCCCACTCGGGGCTGACGCTTGAGGCCAAGCATCCTGTGCTCCTCCCCAGCAAACACCGACTTACCGAGCTCGTCATCGAGCAGACACATCGTACGCATCTGCACCCGGGGAGACGCACGCTCCAATATTTGCTCGCCCAGCGATTCTGGATAATCGGGGTCCATCGCGCAATCCGCCGCGTCTTAGCCGATTGCTACATGTGCTTCCGAGCAAATCCTCGCGCTCTCCAGCCTCCTATGGCCGATCTCCCGGCCGACCGGGTTAATGCAGTCAAAGCGTTTTCAATCAGCGGTGTAGACTTCGCGGGGCCGTTCTCGATCGTACCCCGCCGAGCTCGGGGAGTCTCCTCCTTCAAGGCTTATGTATGCCTGTTCGTTTGCTTCACAATTAAGGCGACCCATTTAGAAGTCGTTCTTTCATTATCTACAGACTCCTTTCTCGCTGCGCTGCGACGCTTCGTATCCCGTCGCGGACGCTGCTCACTCTTGTATAGTGATTGCGGAACGAATTTTGTGGGAGCAGCGCGAGAACTCGAGCAGCACATGTGCCACGCGGCGGAGCGAGAAAGGATCCAATGGTCCTTCAATCCTCCCTCGGCGCCCCATTTCGGGGGCATCTGGGAGTCGAATGTTAAATCGTTTAAAACCCACCTTCGACGAGTGGTGGGGGACCAAATCCTTTCGTTGGAGGAGTTCACGACGGTCCTTACCCAGATAGAGTCCGTTTTGAACTCTCGACCCCTCTGTCCGCTGAGCACCGATCCCTTGGATTTGGAAGTCCTGTCGCCCGGACATTTCTTGACTATGGAGCCGCTCGTGGCCGTCCCTTCGCCCGACCTGACTCCGCTGGCGACGAGTCGCTTAGGCCGGTGGCAGCTGGTACAGCGGATGCACCAGGATTTCTGGAAGCGCTGGCACAAGGAGTATCTCCATACTTTACAGCAGCGTCCCAAGTGGTGGATCCCCGCCAACCCGCTCACCGTGGGCTCGTTGGTACTTATCAAGGACGATAACGCGTCCCCGTTGCGTTGGAAACGCGGCCGTGTAGAAGCGCTACATCTCGGTATCGATGGTGTCCCGCGTGTCGCCACGGTTCGGGTGGCGGACGGCTCGATCCTGCGTCCCCTGGTGAAGCTATGCCCCTTGCCGACGGGCACACCACGGGCCGCGGATTCCGAGTAAAAAAGGAAAAAATACAAAGCATTGTATTTTGGTGGGCGACATGTTTGGCGCTCGCCTGTACATATTAGATGTCCGTGTCAGTAGTAAT
>NW_020212428.1:0-1308 GCF_003070985.1 Temnothorax curvispinosus | reverse complement strand
CGAGCCTTTTGTAACCTTTCTTTGTGTAATCATTTCTTTGTTATTAACTTTGAGGCTCGCTCTAGCGAATAACTTTAGACATTTAATTTTATCGTCTCTTATTGTCAAATATTTGCGTAGTATTTAACATATTAGTCCTAATCATGGTTTTAATTCCATAAATCATAACAGGTTTTTTTCCATCATCCTTTTATCACCATATGTTTTATGTACATTTTTATAATTCTTATTTCATAACTCCAACCCTATAACTTGTAATAAAATTTTATTTTTATGTTATTCATTCACAATACCAATCTTTTATTTTTTCTACCTAGATTAAGTTACACTATATACCTTTCTCCTTAAGATGAAAAATAGCGAGGATGCTTTTCTTTCTAAATTATATGTATATACATAAAGACAATAATAATAATAATAACAAAAAAGGACACAGTATGAGTAGCATAAAAATAATAGCCACCTGACTGTCAAATAAGTACGAGGCTTCGGCAGATTCCCTCCTTGAATTACTTAATGCAAAAAAAGGAAACTTTCGAATAAAATTAAACAAAAAATGTGCCGACTACCAACGGCACCCCGATGAGTTATTCCGTTTGAGAATTTCATCTATTTATCGTAACTTGCCACCATTGTTATACAAAGCAACTGCTAGACGAAAGACTGCTAGCCCCTCATCGTCCTCGGTGAGCTAATCCATTAGGATACCATGCCCAGCCAGACGAGTACATAACAATCCAGCTATAATTAAGTGGCAAGTATTAAACCTGCGATAAATCACAAATACATTAAAACCTGTCAGCAAGCCGGCAAGGCATACAAAAACAAGGAGCTTTGGGACTGCCGTACGAGTCAGTTGAAAAACTGCCACAAAAAAAAAAAGGGACGTCTCGGGACGGACGACAGCCACGTGGACAATCCACTCTAGGTAGTAAGGGCACAGTTATTGCCCCGTTAAAGAAAGGAAAGACAGCCTCACATGAAATGAAATCTTGCGTGTTGCGAATAATTAAGACATTATTAAATTTAGTAAAAAAAAAAAATATATATATATGCGTACATAATAAATATCCCTCGTGCGTCTGAATGGGCATGTAAATTGGAATTACCATTTTCTAAAAACTTTGATCTAAAATAATCTAATACATGCCCATGCGGGCAACAGCATTGCACAAACCAGGAGGACGAAAGAATAAAGGAAGGGGCTATGGTGGTTGCCTTTTTCTTTCCTCCTTCTCTAAATAGAAACCAAGAACGAACCCTTTGAAAAAAAAAAGGGGGACCAAGAAGCTTGCGAAAAACGGAAAT
>NW_020212427.1:0-9210 GCF_003070985.1 Temnothorax curvispinosus | reverse complement strand
TCCCTCCCCCTGCATTGTTTATACTTAGGTACTGCTCACAGACGGGATCGTATTAAAGATATTCAAACACACGACAGACTTCCTTTCGTAACTGCATCTTTCTCTCTCTCTCTCTCTTTCTCTCTCTTTGCTTTCCCTTTCCTGTTGAAAAGGTATACGCGGAGCCGTGATGAAAGTTTCTTTACGAGCGGTCATTCGTAGTAAATGCTACTATTTATTTATGCCGCGACCTGTATATAATTTCCCGCCGCCATGTAAATACGTGCGAAAAGTGAAAATCGTACGTGTTAAACTAAGTCGGTATCGGGAACGAAATGCGTCGAAATCATCGATCCTTTTCGCATGTTCGACTGCGACCGAGCCACAAACGCGCGCTATTTGTTCCTAAGATTCTGTTACGTCCATGTTAAACTCTACGTTTCCTTTCTTCCCGGGGAAACTTAACAGAATTATCTTTCGGATAAGAAAAAAAAGAAAAAAAAAACCGTGGACCAACGATTATTGATCGGCGAGCGGGCCATCATCTCGACATATTATTCCGTTTACTTTTCTACATGTTTACTTTACATAAATGTGATGAAACCGTGAAAGATCGTAAGAAATCTTCCGGATGGCAAAATTTAAACAGACAAGATAGGAAAGTTTATTTGCTTAATTTGCTAGGCCCGCGGCAATAAGTTCGGGATTGTCATAATGTCAAAGATCTTTAAAGAAATCCTGGATACTTACCTAAACAAATATCAGTCTCATGCACTCATACGTTCATACCTGCGGTTACTCAACAAGACTCAATTGAAAAGGAAATTTGCCCCTTTAGCCCTTTAGGACCGCGCCGTAAACGAAACGCTGCAGAAGTCTTGAGTGGTCGCGCGGCAATCTTCTCGCGGCGTTCTTTCTAAACCAACATTAATGCTGTTACTCGTATCTGCAGATATTAGCAAAGTTGGAAACGTTACTTCATACAGTAACGCATTACCGTTACTAATTTTAAGAAGTGACGCGTTATCGTTATCGTTAAGAAAGTAACGATTCATTACTTTTTTGTTACTACTTTGTAATACTAAAATAAAATATTTTACTTTAAATTTATAAATTATTTAATAATTAATATTAAGTAGGATTAAATGGCCAATTTTCGAGCAAAAATCAATGTTGATGTACAATGTTGATAAACAATAAAATTTATTACAAAAATAAAGTTAAATAAGGTTGACGTTTTGGCTTACTTATTGTTAGCCATCTTCAGCGCAATTAATTTGAATTTAAAAAATATATAAACCTAAGTTGCTAGTTAATGATTTGTGGGAATCTATTGCATTATTTTACATAAATTTGCAGACTATCGCTATCTATTGTCATTAATAACGTTTAATTGACGTCTAGAGACGTCATCTTGCTACTCCTGTGATTAATTAGGAACCTAGAGACCTAGGCTATAAATTTTTAGGTTTATATATTTTTTAAATTCGAATTAATTATTTTGAAGATAAGCCGAAACGTCAGCCTTATTTAACTTTATTTTTGTAATAAATTTTATTGTATATCAAAATTGTATATCGACATTAATTTTTGCTTGAAAATTGACCGTAATCCTACGTTTTAGCTTTAATATTATCGAGCGGTATCTTATTTCTTTTATTAATCAATATATTAAGTTTAATAATCCATATTCAAACTCTAAACTAGTCTCTATATACAGCAGGCTTTTTTATATTAAACATATAATCTAATAATATTTTTAATTATTTGTTTTATATTAATATTTATATTTTTATAGGAATCTAAACTGTAATTAAAAAACGCAAATCTTACCAAAAGTTTTTATTGTTTTGTCGTTATGTATATCGTGCATTTCAATATTCACTGCCACTGCAGTGTTAAAACACTATAATTTATATTACATATATGTTATGGTCAAAGCCCGAAACGCGGGCAATCCTGGGATTGACTAATCAATTCTACCGCATGGCCAAACGTCTTGGTCAAAGTTTTGTAGTAATTTGCTGATATGTGTGTATATATACAGTAAACAAATAGGCGGGGATTAATAATTTTTTAACGATTTTTTTTGCAATATATTCAATATATGTACTTTAAAGAAATAAAAAACCAACTTCATTAAATTTATTATTTCTCCCGAAAAAAATTCACGAAAATAGCATTCTTTTTCCGGCCGTCACGTGGTTTCCTCCCTTAAGTCTCCTCAGGTCCCCTCCTAGAATAAGGGTCCGAGGGGCTCCCAACTTTGTCAGGATACAATAAATGCAATAACTATTTACTTTTATTTTTAATTATTAATAATTTACCTAATTGTTTAAATAAGACGTATAAGGTCTCAAACAGTGCAGAAAAGCAAGGCACACATGTAAAATAAAAAAGAAAAGTCCTCTAGGCCGATTTTTGTGGAAAATACACTTTAAAAATTAAGGTTAATTGTGTAAACAGTTTAATACAAGGGAATTAAAATGTTTAAAGAGCCGGGGGCACGGGTTTCCGTTATCCGATCAAGCTGAACTTTGGCAGAAATTATTTTTTTGTGAATTGGAAACATTTTGGGAGGTGCCGCAAAAAAAATTAAAAAAAAAATTTTTTTTTGTCTAGTATACCTTAATGTACATATTTGCCAATAAATAAGTGAAAATTAAGAACTGACATAAAATACGAGAAGCAATATATTTATGCCGAGTTTATTAATAAATGATTGAAGTTCAAATGTCACGGATAACAAAAAAATCCTCTCAATTATAAAACTTCAGAACCGAGAACCTACTATAACCCACGATGAAATCCTACTTCTATACCTTATATAAACACATCGCGACATCCTGACTATATGTATAATCGCTACCGCTACTATTAGTCTTGTTTCTTCTCTGTTATTTTACTGATGGTGAGCTTCGAGTTGCTGTATCGCAATCTAATTTCGAACTGAGTTCGAAGTTAAACTGTGCGCGACGTCACTTATCATCACCAAGTGCCAACTAATTGAGAATCTTAACCTTTTGCGAATCCACAAGGCTCGGAGTTCAGTGAATCATGTCAAATTCAACAAGTAGTAAGTCTCATTATTTTTGCTTTCTTTTTCAAATGAGCCATCGGACTCTCGAATTTCTAGACTTTAGGAGCTTTCCGGCAAGCGATACAAGTCGACACAAACGTCATCCTATCTTTCTTTTTTGGCTATGTGTAACAAAGACAAAACGACACTTGTGTCGACTTGTGTCGTTTGCTGGAAAGCTCCCTTTATTCACTACTCATCTTTCTCCTCTTTCATTTCTACTCTCTACGATCTTCAGCTTCTTTCATCCAAACCCGTAACATTTCCACTCTCTCGCTACTTCAGGTTGGCTGATTAACGTCGGCATGCAAACTTGTAGTGTTTTTTACAACGTTTATGCTAGTCTCTAAAGATTAAAAAATTATGAGAAAAGTAAAACGGGAAAATAAAAAAAATTATGTTGAAAGAATACTTTTTATTTAATGCTTTATTTAGGAAAGTCAGAAAATTGATATTAGTATCAGTATATTAAACGAAGAGATAAGAAAATACAAAACATCCGGCGTACAAAAATTATATAATTATAATGGAAAATAATATATTGTATTATGTAAATTTATCATCTAAATTTGTAAAAGTTCTTATCCGGATCGAAGTAAGCCGCTAACCGAATGACGAAGCGTACGTTCGCGCGTAAAGAGCATGTTTTCTTTTCAATGCTCGTTCCAACTTGGAGAAAGTATTTGATTGAGCCATAAGGCTCGTTAAATCTTCGTTACATTATTGCCAGTTATTGCGACTTATCTTGATCTTACGACAAAGTAATTTTAATGATGGTTATCAATCAAAAATAAATAATACCTAAACATACATATGTATTTTACATATATGTAAAATTGTATTTGTACGTGTATGTAAAAATGAAGAATGTTAAGCAATTTGTTTTCTATCGGGAACTATTAAAGATAATAATAGAAAACCTAGGAAATCTTATCTTGTGCAAATTTAACCTTTACAAAATTTTATTGCTATTTCTAGTAGCTACCGAGAAAATAGTCTTTAACATTTTTAATTTTACATTGTGTGTATGTGTGTAATTTTGTATAAAAATTTATAAAAATTTCTTTGATTTGCAGATAGTTTCCTCTTATTTTAAATTTTCTCTCTAAAGTGACATAATCAAAAATACATAATGATACTATTATACACTGCTAAAAAAAATTAGGGGATCACTTTTTGTCAGTAAATTTTTGCCGATTTTTAAACTGCAATTACTCAGCGAATAATTAACGTAAAAAAAGTTTAAAAAAAGATTTTACAGGGCAAACTCTCTAGTATAAGGTGCTTTTGTTCAATTTTCACTCAGGTTTATACTCAAAGGCGTGGTCAGTTTTAAATAAGGACGTATTTGAGATATCCAAAATCTTGAAATTTGCAGTCTTCCACCGTCTAACAAAAAAATTGGCGAACATTATGTCAATCATTGATACCATCTCAAAGTACGGACTTTGAGGAAAAAAAAAACACTTTGTCCTTATACGCCAATTATTTAACGAGATATCGCAATTTAAAGTAACCTCGGTTTTTTATGATTTTAGCATGATACCGCGGACATTTGCGTAACCTGATGTGCATCACCAAGCATGTTGCTCAGTCAAATTTTGCACATCATGTATGTATGTGTATATGGAGTGTATACATACATGTGTATGTGTGTACATGTAGCGGTTTTTTTAGCCATTTTTTCGCCATATTACGCGCATCGCGCAATCTTGATCTCATATTGATGCATTTTTTTTACATCAGATTAAAGAAGCACTGCGTCAAATTTTGAAAAAAATTTCTCAATCTGATGTAAAAAAAATGCATCAATATGAAATCAAGATAAAAAAAAAATCAATTGCGCGAGGTAATACGGCGAAGAGTGACAACACTTCTTACTTTAAAAAACCTCTACTGACATAATCTGATAACAGTTTGGTAGCAGAAACCAAGAATGCAGATTTTGCTCCATTTTTGCCGTCAATTCGCGCCAAATTGTATAGCAAGTATGTCAAAGATCACTGGATTTCTGTAATCAATCCTGCTATCACATTTCGTGATAACAATATTTCTGTCAACGTTCTGTCAATAGCATATATCAGATTCTGTATCAAGTATATAATCTTTCTATTGACAAAATTTGTAGCGGACATTTTGGAGAATCTGTTCTCCATAGATTTGGCCATCTTACAATTAGTATACGCAACGGCAAACGTAGCTTGTATCTTGAGCTATTTACTACTTTATTGCCTGAAAAAAATTTTATTACACATGAGTCATCTCAATTGTTTGTAACACGTAATTTCAAAACAGCTCAAGAATCAATTTAATTGCAAATTAGCGCGTACATATGCGCGCGCGCGCGTGTGTGTGGGTGTGTGTGTTACTTTCGTATATTTTGAAAGCCCATACATTTCATTATACTTTATTCCATTATACTTATATTTAAAAACAGACTGAAAAGCGAATCGTTGCATTTCGATGTTATTCGAAATATTTGTTTCGAGGTATTTTGATAAATTTGCATTAAGCTATAATAAGTATAACAAAATGCAAATTTATTGATATCGATTCATTAAAATCAATATCAAAATGTACTATTATAGTCTTTAAGATCTTTTATTATGATATTCTATGTATTATGGTTGCGAGTATTTGATAGCGTTATCGTAGCGTGTACAATATATAATAAAGTTCTCAACGTTGGCACGTTTCTTCGTTGATAAATATACATGAAAGAGATACTATCATACATGAAAGAGGTTGTCTTATCATGTAACGTATATTATCAACATAAGATAAAATCAATTAGACGTAGATGTGCAGAAAAAGAACTCACTCCATGGATAATTTTTCGAACCAAACATAATATATTCACATATTATATTTCATCTATACTTTAAAAGAACTTTGACAAAATTCCACAATGTTAAAAATTAAAAATAAAAAGTAAATAATAGTTTTTGATTACTTCTCGCGCATAATATTCTTGGCAAAAAAATGTTTTTAGAATTTTTTTTTAAAATTCACAACTTTCTTGAATTTTTAGAATCTTTTACAATTTTTAATTTTTAAAAACTTTCAGATTTTTTCTATAAATTGGAACATTTTTCAGAAATGTCGAGAAAACATACATCTTTAGAATTTTTTCTATATGCGAATTTTGAAATGTTCTTAAATTTTCATAATTTTCGAAGAAAATTTATAAAAGTCTGAAGAAGTTTAAGCTATTTTTTCTAAAAATTTTTATAAATTTAAAGTATAAAAAGTTGTTAAGAATATTATGAGAATTATTTTTTGCTAGGAATATTATATTTAGCAACATTTTGCAATAGAGACATCGAAAGGTATAAAAATTGATTTCTTTTTGCACAACCATGTTCAAATTTATAAATCAAATACTTAATCCTTTGCGATCCAAACTATTTCTCGCGAACAAGCGAGGATTTTGAATATTTCATTCTTAATTTCATCTGCTTGGCTGGTCTAACATTAATCAAAGAATTCCTGTTACTTGAAGGAATTTATGAAAATCCCAAAAATGTTAGTTTAATTACAATATCGCGTGCACTTGGAGAATTACGCTATACCGTAAAGGATTAAGCGAGTTTTATATTCTACACTTATTCAGTCGACGGGACTAGCATCGCTATAATGGCTTAGCGGAAATTGTCCACGTGTAAATTATCCAAACGAGGAAAATCCCGAATATTAATTTCAGTAGGCAATCGGCGAAGTATAGGTACGTAAAGACTCGTCTTGCCCGCGGCAGTGTCGAGGGGTCGTCTTTCAGGTAATATTGCCTCGTACCTAAGATATACGCTAACAGATATTCGTTCCAACCGATAAGCTTCGTATTCGTGAAAAATGTCTCTTTATCGGAGGGACACAATCGATGTTCCAGATCGCGTAGATTGTCATCACTGCAATTAAATACAGCAGAAAAATAAAATAAATCATTAATTAGAATAATTAGTCTATCGAATCGACGGTGTATTTAAGAGAAATTTAACTTCTTACCGAAAAACCCACTGCTTCATGGTGTAATATTGGAGCAATTCCAATCCGACGTTTACTCTATTTTGTACTCGCACCAGGAATGGTTTATTTCCAGTGACGATAAGTAGAATGTCTAACAGGTAGGCGGGTATAGTTTGAAAGAACATGACGGCGAGCCAATGTAGAACCTTGGAGGAAGTCAGTCGTCCACCGGGATACCAGAGCGGCTCTAAAACAAACGTTTACGTTGCACACGTTAAAGATATATCTCACAGATATATTTTTGCAATCTGTTGCCGCAAACTCGTGTTGTAATATCGCCTTACGCGAGAAGGGGTTCGCGAGAACGTGTTTCTTCCCGATTTCTAAAGCGTCGCCCCAAGAAATTGGATTCTCGTGGTTCGCCGTGGCGTTTAGAAACAACGGCTTGGTAGACTTTTCCATTCCGACCTGCCAAGCCAGAGCGATTGTCGCGTTCACGGCCATGTCGCAGGGTATTATATCGGACACGTAATCCGCGTTGCAGAGCATGGACCGTACTACTCCTTTACCCGCCCCGATCATTAATCCGGTCGGGCCGTTCATATTGTCCACCCAGCCGGGCACGGGCTCTTTAAAAGATGCTGTCACTAAAATCAGATTGTATATTGTTAACATTTTATTAATGATACAATCGAGAAGATTCCATAAAAAAAAAAGAAGAATATGTCGTACATAAGTATAGAATAAATCTTTCTATGCAAAACTATATTTAAAATATTGAATATAAACATTGATAAAGTTGATTTTCTCGAAGAGGGAGATGCGTATATAAAGATTTTATTTGCTTCGTTATTCAACGATAATCGTTTTACGTGACGAGCAAGGATTAAAAACATGAAAACGTTTAATTTTCTCACCTATCGACGGGCGTATGACTCCTACAGGCAGGCCGCATCTCGACACGAATTCCTCGCTGAGTGCCTTGCTGTAGGCGTACGTGTTTGGTTGTTCGCCCAATAATTTCAGTCTCATTGCCTCCAGGGCGTCATCCGTCATCGTATTGACCATGTGAATGACGTCGTCTGGCGAGATTCTGCTATGGTAAGCTCGTTCCTCCAGCACCGCTTCGCCGCATTGGCAAAAAGACGTCGAGATGTGAATAAACGACTCGAGTAGAGGCAGCTGAAAGATAATTGAGCTGGTTTTCTACCCTCTCGCTCTCATTTACCTCTGCGAAGCTGTTTCCTCTAATATCGAGCAAAGTTTTTATTTGTATAATTATAGAGATCGTAGATACATTTTTTTGCAATAAACAGCGGCGAAAATTTACTGTAACAAATTACGGTTTGCAAGTTTCACTTACACCGGGAACTGAATAGCGAAATAACAGTGTTAAAAACTAAAATAAAACACTAATTACGTTACATTAAATCTGACTAATTACATTCGAGGAACGTTAAAAATATCAGCGTTCTAGAATTGGCGTACACGCAATACAGAAAAGGAAACTTTTTCCTTTGGTAAAATTGCATTCGAGTAATAGTTAATAATGAGTGCAATTTAAAGCTAATGAATAATGTCGTGTGTGTATCGGGCGCGGTCCGCGCTGAACGTGTTGTTTTGTTAATATTCTGAAGATTCCATGACAATTATCTGTATGATATATTTAAATATTTAACTAATATTTAAATATTTAAATATTATTTAGAATAAAACTTAATAAAAGAAAATTTTTTAGTTTTCTATCATTGAGAATAAAATGAGTTATTCACAGAGCAAATGTGTACACATAGGCTGCGTTTCGACGTTCACTGCATTATTGAAAATTTTTAGTTTACGTCACGTATACTATAAATTTTCAGTACTAGCAGTGAGTATCGAAACGCATAACCATAAAAGGCTTGCATGTTGAGTGTATGCTACAAAATATTTCAATCGGCATCTTTAAATCGACTTTACAAAGTTACAAATATCTTTAGAAGTTAAGATAACATTTTGAATCTGTTCTAATTATTTAATCCATTATATTTTACTTTCAGCCGTTGCGTTTCAGGGATATCAATTAACAAAAATTTTATCTTATTGAATTATAATTATTTGTATTCAAAGTTATATGTATGTCATATATGTTGTTATGAAATCTTTAGAGAAATAATTAAAAACAGTGCATATAGTAAAACAGCGTATGT
>NW_020212426.1:14343-16063 GCF_003070985.1 Temnothorax curvispinosus | reverse complement strand
ATAATAATCCGAACGGATATTTCAATTTCTGCGTACCGCTCAACTTATTACTGGGATTTTGAGAAGATTACAAACGCGTGGTGATCAACGCTCGTCACGAATTGATCTTGATACGAGCGCGCAACGACAACAATTCCCTGGTGGGAAGTCTCGCGTTGGAGCATACTATCAAAATACTCAAGATACAATGGCGAATGTCTCACGTGGTATTGAACGAGATCAACAAGCTGTTGATGCTGCGCGCCTTGGAAGACGGACGATATCTAAGTATGGGTTTCCGTTCGTGGGATTTGTACGAGTATCCCCTGTTGCAGAACACGACCAAGCACTCGTGGGCCATTAAGAACGCGACTCAGCTCGAGAAACCGCGATACGTCGTCTTCGCTCTGCAGAACGGGTCGGAAGAATGTCATGTCCGTCGACACAAGCCGATTCGACGATTGCAACTTGACCAACGTAAAACTCTATCTAAACTCGAAAGTTTATCCGTACGACGATCTGAATTTGGACTTTAACAAACACAGATGGGCGATTCTGTACGATATGTACGCGCGTTTCTGCAAGGGCTACTTCGGATACGAATATCTCGAACCAAGTCTCACCGTCTCGACTTTTCTACGTAACGGCCCGTTCGTGATCATCGATTGCTCCCGCCAAAACGAATCCGTCAAAAACGCCACCGTGGATGTCAGAATAGAATTCGACTGCATGGAGAACGTACCTCCAAATACCTCCGCGTACTGTCTCATCATACACGACCGCGTGATTGAGTACAACCCGTTGATGAACGTGGTGCGCAAAATAGTCTGAGTGTTCGCGGCAACGTCGACGTGAATATTATTTTCTCTCTCTCTTTTTTTCCATCAGTCTCCGATACAATTATTTAGAGGAGCGAGGGAGGGAGGGAAAGGAAAGTATAAATCAAAGTGTCGCGAGACGGTTTGCAGAGTTGCGCGTCATTCCTCTCGATTGACGCATCGACGAGGGAGATAGATGAGAGATAAAGAAATCTCGTCATGTCCGTACCAACGTTCGTGGACCTGCAAGGATTCCTCGTCGGGATGAAATTTGTCGTGAAGGAGGTAGCGGTGCTGAGAAAAGGCTGCGTTCTGACGCATCACATCTTTACGTACCCCATGCCGTAAAATCTCCTTACAAAATCGGACAAATCGTGCGCTACCTGGTTGATTCGCAATCACCATGGATTACGATGGGAAGATGGAAACGTGTCGTACAGCATGGTGAAACGCCTGATTACATCGGCCGTGCTTGGTATGGAAGAAGAAAAAGAAGAAGACGATGACGACGAAATGCCGACTCTCGTGTACGTCAAGGGATGCCAGAAACGAGAATGGCTGGTGGATCTGTTGGAGAATTATGCGCGAAAAAAACCTAATCGTCGAGACTCTGGATGCGCATTACGAAGATATCGAATCTTTGAATAAACTAGATGACACCAATACTATGCGATGTGGAAAACATGAAAAGAATTGCGCGTTACAAAATGTAATAAATTTATTTAACTGATGGTCGCGCGCGACGCCATAAAGATTTGCGATTTTTTTTTTAATAAATAAATTATATATAACTTTTTATAATGTTTTATTTCTCACTCCCCCTCCCCTCCCCCATCATCACCGTTAGAGTAGGCTTTACTTCCCCCTCTCCTAAAAAATTTTACTGCGCAGTTCTATAAACATTAATTCCCCCTCCCCCTTCC
>NW_020212426.1:13281-14243 GCF_003070985.1 Temnothorax curvispinosus | reverse complement strand
TCAGAGCCTAGAGAGCGAAAAAATGTTCTCCTTTGAAGGATGCAACAGCAGCAGCAGCAGCAACAACGGTGCAAAACGCGTGAATGCCGTGAATTATTACGTGCCGATTCACGATGTTGAAACTGAAACGTATGAGGCCAGATATGATAGGTAAGTTTCTTTTGGAATAAGAAACATATAGAGTCTCCCCCAGTTTTTATATCTTTGCAAATTGTAATACTTATAAAAATAAAAAAAAAACTAATTTTATTTCTTTTATCCAGCATTTTGGGGAACCGTCGCGCGGTTTGTATACTTGGCAGACGATACGCTCTGACAGCTACGGGATACAAATTCCTCGAAATTGGTATCAACGTGGGTCCACCGAGCTACGTGGAGATCGTCGTTGGAGATCATCGAGGAAAGGAACTGCTGTTGTCTTTCCAAAACGTGGAAGGCACTCTACGTACAACGACAAAATATTCAGAATTTCTTTTGCAACGACTACAAAGATGTCCATAGTTTTATAAACGTTGGACCGCTAACGGTGAGAGTTTGTACGGTTAAAAACGTCAAACTCATACGTCTCGAATCTGTAAACGTACGCTTGATGATGACCGAATCGACGCTGCATCGTATGTTCGATCTCGATCGATGCATCGAAGCGAGATTCGATCGTTTGGTCAGAATCCTTGCGGCGGTCGATGCAAAATTTGCGCAGTTCTCCGATATCGCGTCCACCGTGACGGATCCCAGGGAAGCGTCGAATGCAATATACGCTAGCGATGCGTTCAATACGAATCAGCTCATCGATTGTGAGCTCGCAGCTTTAGTTTTTTTAGTACGTGAGGTATATTATGTAAAAAAAAGAGTTCAATAAACAGGCTTTTTTTACACCCTAAAACGAACAATGTATTTTTCTTTTGCGTGCATGTCCTTCCCTATACCTAACTTTTATCATATGTTGTTTACGACGAACATGT
>NW_020212426.1:11528-13181 GCF_003070985.1 Temnothorax curvispinosus | reverse complement strand
TCCCGATGACGTCATTTTTTCCTTTGTCTTTTACGTACTGCGTAGATAGATTGTTTAGTCTACGCGATAACCCCTTTTCCTAGAAATATGTTGTTTACGATGAACGTGTCCCGACAGGTGCGATTGTTTAGTCTACGCGATAACACCCCCTTTTCCTAGAAATATGTTGTTTACGACGAACATGTTTCGACAGGTTTGATGCGTTATCGGGTCGATCATCGTCCCGATGACGTCATTTCTTCCTTTGTCTTTTACGTACTGCGTAGATAGATTGTTTAGTCTACGCGATAACACCCCCTTTTCCTAGAAAAATGTTGTTTACGACGAACGTGTTCCGACAAGTTCGATGCGTCATCGACAAAAAAACACGCTACTACGCAGAGCGCTATTGAGTTAGTCTTACCATTGTGCGCCGCCTAGCGGCGTCGTTGCGAACAAGGCCCCCGCGACCCGACGGACCCCGCGGCCCACGCGGACCACGCGGCGCGACCGCCACCGCGACCGCGAACGCGGATTTCCTCTCCCGCGGACCCGCGGCGCGGGTGAGTCATCCCGGTGACTCATCCCGATTACTCATCCCGGTGACTCATCCCGGTAAGTCATCACGGTGAGTCATCACGGTGGTATGCCAACCTCCTCCCCTCCCTCTTCCCCGCGAAATCCGATATCCTTGAAACCCGATACCCTTGTGTAATCCGATTTCCTTGTGTAATCCGATACCCTTGTGTAACCCGATACCCCGCCCCTCCCACCTCTCCCTCACCCCCGCGTTATCTCCTTGTAACCCGATACCCTTGTGTAACCCGATACCCCGCCCTTCTCTCCTCCCCCTCATCCCCCGCGAAATCCGATACCTCCCCTTCCCTCACCTTCCTCGGAGCTCCCGAATTAGAATCGGCCTAGATCAACTACTCTTGGACATTGCTTTATCATAGTTTTTAAGTGTGCAAGTCAAAACTTGCACATTGTTTTTAAGTGTGCAGGTAGAAATTTGCACAGTGCTTCCTTAGTAAAAACCTTTGCTCACAAAGCTCCTCTATGAGGAGCACTTTTTATTTATATCAATTGATTTAACAATGTTCCAAGTACATTTGGAAATTTTTTCAAACTGATTGCACTCATTAATTTAAAATGGCGGATGATCAAAGTGTGTGTAGAATCAGGTTGACCCAGTGTTCTCCGTGATTGAAAAAATAGTTTATATTCATTTTTATTCAAATTTTATTATATTTATTTTTTATTAATTAAATTACAATATTTAAAATTGCACAATATATTTTTCGATTTGGTAAATTAAAAAATGTATAGGGTAGACCAAGGCAAATCGGATTACTAATTAGCACGATAAAATAGCTCGTTTAAAATAAAACACTAACGAAAATTGTCTTATATTAATCCGATTCGCCTCAATCTACCTTAAGTTATTTGATGGATAGCCAATCCTCAAAACCAATCCTCAAAAAATTTAAATTTGACGTTTTTGAACATAAGCAACACATTGGCATCAAAAACTCAAAAAACAATTTTTACTTCGGTCTTTCCTACCCCTATTTCATATATAATTCTTTTAAATTCGGTTGATTAGACTTAGCTTTATATGCGATCAAAATTATGGACCTTTGATCGCGTATAAAGCTAAGTTTAACCAACCAA
>NW_020212426.1:291-11518 GCF_003070985.1 Temnothorax curvispinosus | reverse complement strand
AAATTATGGACCTTTGATCGCGTATAAAGCTAAGTTTAACCAACCAAATTGTTACGTCCTGCGGACTCCACGATATCCTTTTTTCGCGGGAATTCTTATGCACCTAAGATAGCCCTAAGATTAGGATAAACAAGCCGAGTACGGACGGTTATCGATCGGGGTGAGGTTAGATCTCGCATTCCTTTTTTTATGACCAAACTACCTATTTGCTTGGGGAACTAAAAGCAACCCCTCAGATGACAAATTACTGACGGGGGATATGGTGACCATATTCTCGTCAACCTCGTCTGGCCCATAACTATAAACCCGGCGACACGACGCGCAGAAAGGAGCCTTAACTCCAGTTGGGGGATGATGGAGATCTGTATTATATCGCGCGACTCACTCAAAACTGGCCGTGCGATGTTCCGACAAACAGAAACGAAACCTAATACGTGCTTTTAGAAATCTTAAGAGCACGTGGCGGAAGTTTCTGTTTGCAATAAAACTGCATTTAAAATTTAGAAGTATGGATCGTCTGTCAACATAAAAACAGGGTCGCAAGATAAGTAAGGAACCCCAATAATAGAGAAATCGGCGATAGCCGAAAAACAAATGCGTCACTGAAAAGAACCGATGGGTTACACCCCCAATAAGACAGTGGGGCCTTAAGAGGGGGCTCATCAATGGAAAACCGGAAAAATCGATAACTGTCTCTAGCTTTCCAGGATAGGCGAAAACTTAAGAATCTACCTCTTGGGTGAGGAACATCTCAACCAATAAGAAATCCGTTAAACAAAAATTAGAAACATCTCGCCAACCCGAAATCTTTTAAACGAAAACCAGACACACCCCACATGAAATCCACCCCTTCCATTCCCTACATTTTCCTATATAAACCCCGAGATTGCGGCACTCGCTCTCAAAAACTTCTCAGTCTCTTCAAGCCTCTGAAGATTTAGTCTACATTTCGGCATTATAATCGTGATCTCTTCCGTTTTCGAGTCACGATTCCGCGTTTAGAGTCTGTGCAAGAGATCCAACAGTCGTTGGTGGATGAGTCGCTCCGACTCATCCACCAACGACACCAACGTCCATTTCGAGAAGAAACCCACTCCAACGTTTTGAACTCGCCAAGTAGTAAGTCGCAAACACACTCCTTTCTATTACCCTTATTTTCTTGTGTTCGGGAAGTCTCTCGGATCCATGTCCCTCAAATCCTCTAGCCCTTTTTTATTTTTCTATTATTCACGGATTAGTTGATTCGTCGGCAGATTCGGAATAATCTCTTCTATTATTCACGGATTGGTCGATTCGTCGGCAGATTCGGAATAATCTCTTCTATTATTCACGGATTAGTCGATTTGTCGGCAGATTCGGAATAATCTCTTCTATTATTCGCGGATTAGTCGATTCGTCGGCAGATTCGGAATAATCTCTTCTATTATTCACGGATTAATCGATTCGTTGGCAGATTCGGAATAATCTATTGCTTCGAGCTACCTGACTCGTCGGTGGACTCGGGGTATTGTTCTATCTCCCTAATCTCCAAAACCCGAGCTGACTTCTCCGCAATTAGCGGGCTTAAATATTAACAATCCACTAATTTGTAGTGGATTTGGGTAGTCCCACCCCTAAGAGGTCGCGAACCGCCGCGAGACACATAAAGAATCGTCGGAACAGGCGGCCAGGCGGGCGCGAAGAGAGCTTGACTTCCCTCAAGAATCAGCCAACGTAGGTCCTCTGCGACTCGCTACTCCGCCGCCTCTGCCAACCTTTCCGGAAGAACCCTGTTCATCACAGAAAAATCGCCCCTTTATCATCTTGTCTTATCGCCCAGTTGTCCTACTCTCTCGCCCAATTGCTGAACATTCTCGCCCTATTTGCCGCGTGGCTCCGTTTCGCGTGGTCCCGGTTCGCGTGGTCCCCGTCAACCCCGATTTAGCCCGCTTCCTAGAACCTCCTGATTCCCCCTCCTCTTCCCGAAGTCCGTCCCCGACCTCCTCGACCGCCTCGACCGTTGTAAATCTCGAGGAAGTAGACGAACCCGAGGTGATAGACTTAGAGTAATAATTATAAAATACATTCATTTTTATTCTAATTCTCATATGTTTCGCCTAAAGAATTTCATTAAATGTACATAATATTCAACAACCGTCTGCACAAGTTCTCCTTCTTTTTATTATATACATCCACACTTTTTACACTAACGCCTAGTTTATAATTATTTTTATATCAAATAACATTATTTTTTTTATGTCAAATAAATATGAATATTTATGTTAAAAACATCTCCGTTTTTTCTTTAATTTAAGACCTCACTCTCAGTACTTTCCTTCTCTCGAAATTGCACGAGGTCCGATTCTGAGTTAAAGGGATTAAATTCTCTGACTCGAAAAAGGACCGACGATCGCACCGCTCACGAAAGGCGTCCTAACGTCTTTACGGACGTTGACCTTTTCTGATTCATAAAAGTGCGTTCGGCTCGCGCCACGCGTCTCAGAGCGCGTACCTGCGAGCGACATTTGTAAGTATCTAGCTGCGTCCTCTCTTCCCCCGATCCTTCTGGTTAGCCTTTCCCTTGCTTCCCAGATTTTCATATCCTAATCCCGGAGTTGGACGTAACAAAATCTTAAAAAATTATATATGAAATAGGGGTAGAAAAGACTAAAAAATATAATAAAATTAGAAATAGATCGATATCTCCAAATTTGCGGAAATTAGAGCAACCACGAACATTTCTAATAAAATTCAAAATTAAAAAAAAAAAGAACCCCTTTACCGATCATCGCCAAATTCAATACCAACTTTCCTTAAATGATACTCTATCAATTAAAAAAAAAAACAGCCTGATATCTTAATATTTGCAGAAGTTACAGAGCAACCACAACATCAAACGCGCACGCACGCACGCACGCACGCACGCACACATACGGACATTTTTTTTAGGCGATATTTCGACGTTTTACAACAATCTGAACATATTGGCAGAAAAAACTCAAAAACCAATCTCTTCGTTGGTTTCTTTTACTCTTTTTCATATATAATTGTTTTAAAATTTGGTTGACTAAACCCAAATTAAACGCAATTAAAGGTACATATATGAAATTCACGAAAACAAAGCTTCCTCTATGAGGAAGCAATTATATTTAGCATACCTATCTCCTTTGTCTTTAACCACATTTTCCTCATTTTGTTGTGTTGTTTGTTCCGGTGCTGTGTTGTCTTTAAAAGATTTTAATTATTTTATGTTTTTATATGTTACTTTCGCGTAATACATAAAAAATAATGTAAATATTGTTAGATATTGTTGCTATTATTATTTTTTATGTACTACTACCTTATACCAGTATTATTCAATTTTATACCTTTTTACGAAACAAAACTAATTTAATTAAATTAAAATAGGTAAAATTAATAATTATTTGTTAGTAAAAACTCACTGTTGTTGAAAACCTGGTCCAAAAAATATAGTGGGTACAGCATCTGGGTGAAAACGAGCCCTAACTTTATTATTTTTGTACCATTTGTTTTCAAAATGCAAATGGCACAAACGACAATTCTGATGGGCATATTCTGGACCTTTAGGTTCTAGATCCAGCCTTCCACATGCTCGTATCCATTGCAGCCATCTGTAAATGTTGTACCATTTTACCAATGACAAAGTAATGCACACATTACAATTAAAAATATAATTTATATAAAAAATAATAATTATATAAAGCAATGTGTTATATCTGTCTTGTTCTTTTGGACATTTAAAAAAATGTCGTTGCACATCAATGAACTTTTTAACGCACTCTGGTACTGCACAGCTTGGCTTTCTTATCGCATTCATTTTTAATTATTATGCAGCAACACCTGAAACAAAGCTAAAATCAAAGTGTTTCCAAGAGAATTGTAAACATATATAATATTTATATAGGTTAACTATTCTCTTAGAAAAAAATGTCTCTTTTATGTTTCCTTCACTTTTATCACTTTTATCACTTTTATCACTTATTTCACTTTTATCACTTTCTTCACTTTTCTTCACTTCATTCTTTCATTGTCTTTACTTTGTAAACTCTTTTCACTTTCATCACATAAACATATTCAGAGTTTGTCAAACACTTTTAACAGCTCTCAATAGCATTCAGTGGCTAATTGAGCTAATTCCCTCCAAATTTCTGTTCCAATACAGATAAGCATTTACTTAACTGACCATTGAAATTTTAAGAGGGAGCAGAGCAGAACGGAGAAAGGAAGAGCAATTGAGAAAGAAGTTCAGAGAATGACGTTCAGATGGGGTTAGTGA
The DNA here is from genome assembly GCF_003070985.1 of Temnothorax curvispinosus. Taxonomy (NCBI): domain Eukaryota; kingdom Metazoa; phylum Arthropoda; class Insecta; order Hymenoptera; family Formicidae; genus Temnothorax; species Temnothorax curvispinosus. Next base: position 7,242 of record NW_020212426.1, on the reverse strand, counting down.
GCGCTTACTTATTTCGCGCATGCGCACTCCATTTTGGACAACAAGAAATCAGGAGAGTTGCGCTACTGTATACATATACTGTGGTTCTACGTTGTTGCTTAAAAAACAAACAAAAAACAAACAAAAAAACAAACAAAAAACAAACAAAAACAAAAACAAAAAACAAAAAATGGGCACAGTAACAACTGTGTCGCAAGCAACACGTAGAACTACGTCAACTGTCACTGCATGATGATGAACTCGGCGCTATAGCCCGGTGTGGGTCTTGGCCTTCCTTGATCACGTCAATCATCATCAGTGACAGTTGACGTAGTTCTACGTGTTGCTTGCGGAACAGTTGTTGCTGTGCCCATACTGTGCAGTAAACTTAGTTCTACGTGTTTGCGGCACAGTTGTTACTGTGCCTGTTTTTTATGCATAATTATTAGTAGATATTTATTAATTTGCCTTTCTTATAGAGGAAGCTTTATGAGCGGAATAAAATGTTGATTAAGTAATGTGCAAATTTATAATTTGTATACTTAAAAATTATGAGGAAGCATTGTGCAAGTTTCTACTTGCCCACTTAAAAACTATGAGGAAGTGTTAGTAAACCGCTCGATGTTTTCGCGCGCCGCGTCGAGGAGAGCACAAAAAATAGTCAGTAGCTCGTTTAAAACGAGACAAGAGTCACTTTATTCAAAGCTGGTTACAATGTCAGATTCGCGTGGTAATATCGCACTCGCTATTTCGCACTTTCGTACTCGCTACGATTCGACTCCGTATTCTCGATGTCGACAAACACAAGTGTCGCGTACGATTTGTGATGGCTCACTGATCTCCCGGCCGGAGCAAGCGAAACGATCGCGGCTGGAGCTCCGAACTTTTCCGCGAGGAATTTCGAGACGTGAGAAACGCTGATTGGCTCCAAACCGTAGAGCGACCAGACTATTGGTTGCAGTACGAGCGATCACGCGATGTACACCTGTGGTTCGGACGCGAGCGAAAACACCAAAAAATCGGGGGGAAGGCAAATAAACGCGTTTTGGAGCAAATCGAGCATTTTCATCGAATATTTCCAACGCTCGCTTTCACTTTTCGAGCGTTAGATTCTTAACAGGAAGTAATGTGCAAGTTTCTACTTGCACACTTTTTTTATTGTGATAAAGCTTTATTGCAACTAATGTCTGTTATACTAATATCTGTTATACTCTTACAAAAATTAATTAAATATAATTAATGTTTTTACTAAAATGATCTTTACTAATTGCAGATATATCTTATTTCCATTCTGTTCAATACCAACCTTCTTTTAATGATACTCTATATAAAATTACATGTATAACTTATACATGTTACTTTTTAAGCAGAAATTGGTAACCTCTTCACCGATCCTCGCAAAATTCAAAACAACCTTCTTTTAATGATAATCTATATAAAATTACATGTACATCTTATACACTTTTTAAGCAGAAATCGATAATCCTTTTACCGATCATCGCCAAATTATACACTTTTAAGCAGAAATCGGTAATCCCTTCACCGATCCTCGCCAAAATCAAGAAAAAACTAAAGATTATAACAGAATTAGAAATAACCCAATATCTCTTTGCGGAAGTTAAAGCAACCACAGACATGTCTCCAAATATTATAGACTTTTGATCGCATATAAAGCTGAGTCTAATCAACCAAATCTTAAAGAATTATATATGAAATAGGGGTAGAAAAGACTGAAGAATATAATAGAATTAGAAATAACCCAATATCTCAAAATTTGCGGAAGTTAAAGCTACCACAGACATTTCTCAAAAATTCAATGTATAAAGAAAAAGACTTTTTACCGATTATCGCCAAATTCAATACCAACCTTCTTTTAATGATACTCTATATAAAATTACATGTATAATTTATATATGTAACTTTTTAAGCAAAAATCGGTAACTCCTTCACCGATCCTCGCCAAATTCAATACCTTCCTTAAATGATATTCTATCCATCAAAAATTAAGCTCGATATCTCAAAATTTGCGGAAATTAGAGCAATCACGTAGATTTTTTTAAACAGTAATTGATAACTCCTTTATTATTAGCAATTTTTATTAATTATATTAAATTCTTCAGTCTTTTCTACCCCATTTCATATATAATTCGTTAAGATTTGGTTGATTAGTTCTGGAGTTATAGAAATTTCGGTAAATTTGGCACATACACACACATACATACATACGGACATTTTTTTAAATGCGATATTTCGACGTTTTAGAACACTCTGAACATATTGACGTCAAAAACTCAAAAAACAATCTTTTCTTTGGTTTCTTCCTTTCTTCTACCTTTATTTTATATAGGTATAATTCTTTTAAATTTGGTTGATTAGAGCCAATTTTATACGCAATCAAAGGTTCATATACGAACTTACGAAAACAAAGCTTCTTCTATGAGGAAGCAAAACGGGCCGTTAGTAAACAGCAATCTAGAACAGACATGGCTAGAATTGTAGGGCATCAAAGAGGATTAAAAAGTTCCATAGGCACAACTTTGTAACGAGTCCTCTGAATGCTAAAGCTGTCCAAAGTTTGCTATTATGACTATGTACCACTGGTCTGATCTGATTTCTCTGCATCCAGGATTTTCCGCGGTGACGGCAATAACGGATTATACCAAAGACATTGAAATAATATGTCTAGAATGTATAGCTAACACACACAGCTAACAAGGAAAGGTACGGAAGTGTCCCTCTCCGATTTTGATGAGCTTTTAAAATGTTGTTTTTTAAACAAAAATAAGGGACACGTATTTTTTTATACGTGTCCATACGCATATTTAGGAGCTGAAACATCCCTTTGAAAAAAATTGATTTTTCTCTTTTGGGCCGAATATTTCCGAAACTATAAAAGACAGAAAAACATTTTTTAAACAAAAGTTGAATGGTTTGAAGAGTACTTTAAAATAAAAGTTTTACTTCAAAATAATAAATTTTTATTTTTTAATAATTTATAATTTAGGTTAGGTCCGTACGCTCACCAGATTTCAATTGAGCAATTTTAAAACTTTTCGTTTCGTACTTCGTGATGAGTATCCCTCTATCGATTAATCTTCAGGAAAATAATAATAATAGTGGAAGTATCTTGAAAATTTTAAATACACAATTATAACGTACATAAATAGATCATAAAAGTTTTTTCTAAAACATTTTACATATATCTTACCGTTTCTATGATAATAATTGCTTAGAATACTATTAAATATAAGCGTTATCCTTGAGAGGTTGTTGCATACGTCTTAAACCTTAAAATAACCATATATAAAAAGATACATAGGGGGTAGTCCGGGAGACTTGACCATAGAGGAGAGTTAAATTGAACCACTTCAAATATCTCGTTCAAATTTTGCGCCAATAAGAGCGCCGTTGTCAAGCCGCGACATACGTGTCATCCGCCACTACTATGTCACGTGACAACATGACAGGGTGCGTTCGGGGAGCTCGCTACCGCGCTACCAACGCTAACGCTATTAACTTTGTTCATGATAGCGCTAGCGAATGCGAGCTCCATGAACAGCAGTAGCGTGTACTAACGTAGCGTTTCGTAGGCCCTGCGCCGCCAAATTTAAAAAGCTGAGTTAATAGATGCTGTGTGTTGTATCAATTACTTCTTTAATATTTTCAGGGCAGAAGTTGAGAGTAGTATGTGTGTAAATGAATACGATTCATTTGTAGTAAAACAACTTAAACTATTTTACAAAATATAAAAAAGCGATTTTAAATTCATGAAACTCATGTTTGCGGAGCACTTCTGGATCCGACTCTTCAAAGTGTTAGAGGTGTTGCTGAATATCTCGCAGACAAGCAGCAATCTCCTAAGGAATTTTTAATATATATGATCCACAAAATGTTCCCCTGAATATTAGAAATGTTCCCCTGAATATTAAAAATGAGCAGGTTAGATTATTTTTATATTTTATTTATTAACATTAAGCGACGTTTTAGATTAGATCATATAATTTTAACAAATATTTTTGTTCTAGTAAAACTTATTGTCCAATTGAATGACATTGTTTTTATATATAAAATGAGAAATATAATTAAATATATTTTTTAATAATATATTCATATTTGGTTCTATTTGATTATATGCTATATAAAATTAATTTATACTTTTAATACAATGAAAAAATTAGTGTATATGAATTTTGTCCACTAAACTATATATAGATATCTAACAACAAGCAATACCTAGTCTAGGTAATTTACAGTAGCTAGATTTACAAAATCTAGGCTTAATATTATAATTAAGCGTAGTATATATTTAAGTCTTACATAGTTTATATTGCAACAGCTTCTATATTAATCACCAAATATAAGATTATTATTTTTATGATATATATAATAAGTTAGATTCTCACGTTTAGTTTTACTTTTTCATAATATGGCATCTAATAAAGAAGCAGATTATTTTAATAAGTCGTGTGAGCTTCTTGAAGTTAAAAAATTACGATTGGAGTTGGCTGCGAAACATACAAGTATTATTCCATCCTATTCTTGTCCAAATTAAAAAGTATTTACATATGTCAGAATTTATTATCGAAGATCCTTTACAATGGTAGAATAAAATAAAGTTGTCACTGCCGAATTTGTACAAATTGGTATGCTGCATTTATGCCATACCGATTACAAGTTCAGCATCTGAACGCGCATTTTCTTCTGCAGGTTTGCTTATCACAGCAAAACGTTCTTCGTTAAAATAATCAAAATCTAATAAAATATTATATATTCTCGATAATTATTTCAAATTAATAAAAGATATGTATTTAAAGTCAGTAAAATAAGTTTTACATTAAGTATAAGTTATATTATTCATATTATTTATACAACTTAATATGTGAAGAAATGTTTAATAAGTAAGACAGAAAGAAGTCTGATATTTGATGGTTATACAGTGAATTACATTTTATTTTTGTTACGTATGATGGTCAGGAATAACATTTTAAGATAAATTTTATTTTTTTTTGTGAAAGAAAAGATATTAGTAATGCTAATAAAGTGATCGTATTTTGAAAACAAGTGCTATTTATTGTTTGCTATTTTTGTTCATATTATTTATGAAAAGTTAAAATTGTTAAAAAAATGTATTAACGCCGCCGTTCGCCGTCGCCGCTGATAAATTATCACCCGCCAATTCCGCCGCCGCTGAAAGAGAAAATTATTGGCAAACTTTGCCGCCGCCAAGTTATTTTGCTTCAAACGCCGCCGGGCCGCAATTCACTACCATTCACTATTGCGCTGTTCATAGAGCCTGTAAACGCTAACGCTATTAATGCACTACCTCGGAAGGAAGAGCGTTGGTAGCGAGCAGTTATGACGTATAACACTACCAGTAATGACGTCACGACAGCGTTTGGTAGCGCTATCATAGAGCTCCGCGAACAGCCAGTAGCGCTAGGTAGCGCTAATAGCGTCTCCCCGAACGCACCCTTTAGTGCGTTTCGACCGTGAGTGAGACAAACGTGTTTTAACGTGCTCGGATTGAGCTCTTTGTTCAAAAAGCTTAATGAAAACATTAGAAATGTGATTTTAAATCCAAATTTGTGAGTTCTTAATAAACTAAAGTCTAAATATGTTTTTATTATTTTTTTCCATGAGTTTATAGGATATGGTCAAATCTCCCTACACGGTGAGTCATGTCTCCCATACTTTGGGGAGAGATGAACCAAATCTCGTTTTTTTTTTTTTTTAATTTAATATAACATTTACGTTTATAAACGTATTGAAATTATTAAATCCACAAATTGTAGCCATAGAATAAAACTTTGCTTTGACATAAAAAAATGTATAGATCAATTACACTAAATTTTATGGACCTTTAAGTAAACCGTGGTTCAACTCTCCCGCATTCCCCCCTACTCTTAAATTTTTGTGTTTAGCAATATATTTTAAGAAGAATTAAATCAATTCCGAACAATTATGATATAGTTTTTCTAAGACATAAAAGAATCATAATTGTTTGAAATTAATTGGATTCTTCAATTTTCGAAATATATTGTTAAACAAAAATTTAAGCGTACATATTTTTTATATATGTTTATTTTAAAATTTAAAGACGTATTGTAGGATAACATTATTAAAGACATTTTATTTCCTGATATATAATATCTTTAAAATATTTTGTTTTAATGTTACCGCGTCCCAATAAAGTGTATATATTTATTGTATTATATTATTTTCTATCTTATTATCTTCTATCCATTCTTCGTTAATAGCTGATATGATTTTGTCGTTGTCCATCATTGTGATATGATTACCTTCCACATAATAAATTTGCACTTTACCTTCGGTAACTTAAAAATAAGTTTCTTGTTATAAAGTTTCTTGTTATTTTTAAAATCATAGTTTTATTTCAAAAATATCTATCCAAATTATAGATTTATTTACCTTATGTAAACCATAATCCTCTTCAGTAAGAGAAACAATCGGAAATGTGGGTTTTAGCAATGTTATAGGTGACTTAAGGCGAGGTAATGATGAAATATCGTAATCTTGTACAGCGACAATATGATTGTAAACTGTGAAATATATAAGCTTTTGATTTTCGATGGTCAATACATTTAAATCCTTCGGGAAGTAAGCATGAAATACTTTCAGTTTTTCGTCCCATGTGTTACATTTATTCAGCTCTAACGCAAGCTGTAAATAAGAAAATTTTGTATGATTAATTATAATAAATATACCAAAATAAGATCTGCGTTTTATCAATATAAATATGAAAGATTTATTGAATTTTTAAACCATGAGTAGGATATAAATGAGACTTCTATATCAGGGATCTCAGGGGGGGTGAGGGGCGGGGGGAAGGACTCGCGGCCGCGGGGTCTGCCTGGCGGGGGAGGGGGAGAACTCTAGTGCCGCCGTCTTCCGAGGAGGTGCGGCGGGGGGGGTGTCTGCGTTCTCACTATATGGTGCGGAAGGGGGGGGGGG
>NW_020212426.1:0-191 GCF_003070985.1 Temnothorax curvispinosus | reverse complement strand
GGGGTGGGGGGAGGGGGGGGGAAGGGGTGGATTAGGCGAGCGCGTCGGGACATGTTCGATAAACAAATGCAGCCTCGCGTCGATGTTCGGCCGATAGTATTTATAAACAGATATCATTTCACACTTATCAAATGCGAGCGAGCGGCTATAATTTACGACCTGCGACTAGCGTGACACCGCGGTCCTTTTCA
>NW_020212425.1:0-5703 GCF_003070985.1 Temnothorax curvispinosus | reverse complement strand
TTCATGGCAAATTTTGATCACTTTTCCACGGGTTTAGACGAATAAAAATGCTATAAGATAAGAATATAATTATATTCAGCGATCCAAAAAAATACATGTATAATTTTCGTTACATTACACTTTTTAAGCCAAAATCGGCCCATTTTACCCATCATCCCTTAGTCTCGATTTGTATTATAATTTTTTTTAATTATTTAATAATTTTATGAGCAACATATCGCTAAAGTTAAGCTAACATAAACGAATCATTTAATATTTGCCAATATATCACGTATCAAGTTCTAAAATGGAAAGTTTTATATACACGTCGTCGGAAAATTCTTTTTAAATTTATAACATAATAATTATAACATATTTAATTTCTGTAGATAATAAAAAGAATATGCATAATGTTTTATGCATATTCTTATGCAATGAATGAAAATGATATGTGCATATTGCTGAAACATTTTACATAAGCTCATATGTATATTGTAACTATAAGTTTTCTAATGTAGAAAAAAATGTTTTACTTAACAATTGAAATTATTAACGTCAAAGAATTTATTAAGCTTATAAGTGCATTCAAATTATATAATTTCTTATTATTTATGTCGCCTGTCTGATAATATGCAACGATTTATCACTCTTGATATTTGGATCAGAAAATAATTTTGAAAATAATCGTTTCAATGCATAGCGTTCAACAGTACAAAGTGCGCTAACTATCGCAGTTGCATTCGTTTTGTCAAATGTGTATCAACGGGATCTAAATAACTTATACCAGTAGGGGAGAGTGGGGGAATTGAGAACGGCTGGTAATTGGGAACAGCTAGTGAATAATACATCCCCCCGCACTACACCGTCACGAACCTATTCAACGGCTGCATGCAGTGCCACTGCCACTCATTGCGTACGCGACAGTGAGAGTGAGAGGACGCACGCGTGCTATCACGGTAAGTCGAAATCAATTTTTTTTGTATTTTTAATATAATTTTTGTCGTCTGTTATAATAGATGTAAGTATCATATTTTTAAGTTCAAAGACACCATATGTTGTTACTATCATGTACGCACTATCTGTTTTCAAATCCCACGTAAATTGAAGTTAACCAAAAGTGCTGTTGATAGTGGCGGCTATTTTGATGTATATTGACTACTTCGGGCAATTGGTAACGGCGTCAGGTGGGTAATTGGGAACGTTCCGAATTACCACTTGCGTTCTTAATTACCCATAGTACAGCTGGTTGATTGTGTAAAAATGTTTAAACTTTACAAATTGTTTCAGATGCCTCGAAATTACGTACGAAAGACTGAACCAAAATACCAACTTGAAAATCTTCGCCATGCAATCGAAGATGTTAAAAGTAAAAAGCACACATTGGGCCAAGCTGCTACCAAATACTCAGTACCAAAAACAACGTTATTTACGCAACTAAAACAAAACGAATTAAAGACACCAAAAAGAGGTCGACACGCGGTATTTATTGGTTCCAATTTCCCCCGCGGGATGATCTCAATTACCCCATAGAGTATCGGGTAAATAGGAATAACAATGTTTTTTGTTTTTGTTTATATTTTTATTAAAACGTAAATTTTTAAGAATTTTGTTATGACTACTAAGTACATAGATAACCGAAGTTTATGTAGCAATAAAAGTTGATTTAGTTTATAACTTTTCTCTATTATTTTTTAGCGTTAGAAGTTAAGTGTTCCCAATTCCCCCACTCCCTACTTTATATTAGTCTGATGCAGTTCGAAAAATATAAATAAAATAAACATTAAGATGTTCACAGGGTTCCACATTTTAGATAAAGTATATTTATTTGAAGAAAATGGAGCGTCGAGCCGTAACAAGGTGTTGATGCTCATATATTCTATATTTAAGTAAAAACGACAAACGACGTTTCTCGGATCTTTATATCGGACCATCCTCAGTGTCGCATGACAATTAAGTCATTCGGTTAAAAAGTAAATATACGTTACAAAAAAATTAAATTAACGCAACAGTTGAATCGCTGAATTAGGAGTGAACCGTATTGTAAAATTTGTAATAATTTTATCTATTAAATATTACTGTTCTTCCTCTCGAAGATCTCCATCAAACATTGCTTGCTTCTTTAATCCTCCTGCTAATTTTGAAGCAGAAGATATGCACACAATAGAAATCTCACCAAATAAGTTTGAACTAGAAGTTCCATTAAACAACCATCATGAAAAATGGTTCCTTAATCTCTCTAATACCAACATTCCTGACGATGTCATGTCTCTCTTACAACTGGGCGACTGTTTTAACATGCCTGTTACCAAGAAAGGGAAGGAAAAAGTAGTAGTAGAATTTATTAAACATATTGAGAAAAACCTATTTTGGTATAGAGAAGAAATCAGCCAGCCTATTAGAAACCGATCTATTCGCATTGTTAACAATTTTTGTAAAAATCACATTAAAATGAATCTTGTAGATCAAATGCTGTCGTCTTGGTGGAAAACCACGAATAAATTTACGCTAGATCATCCAAACATTCTCTTCACTCGAGCTGACAAGGGCAACGTTACCATATAGTCTTCAATAAAGATGACTCAACAAAAAAAATGGAGGAAACACTTTCAGACCCTGAGACGTATACCGTGGTCAAAAATGATCCTTTAAGGACGATCACCAACGATCTACGTGAGTTACTTATGAGATGGAAGAAGAGGAAGTTTATCTCGGACCACACAGCACTACTTATACAGAGCACTACTTACAACTGATGGTGTTCTTCCTACAGCCTATGGTTTACCAAAAATCCATAAACCGGAATGTCCCTTCAGAATTATAGTTTCATCGATTAATAATCCGTTATATGTTTTAGTTTCATTTTTACATAACATTATTTACAAAGACATTACAATTCCTATTACGCATTTAAAAAATAGTTCTCAGTTCGTGAATAAGTTAAACGGCATCACATTGGAACCAAATTACAAATTGATTTTGTTGGATGTCGTTTCTCTATATATTCACTAATGTTAATATAGAATTAGCTATTAATAGTATTGAAAAAAGATGGAACTCTATTTCTGAGGGAACTCACATACCAAAAGATGAGTTTTCGTTAAGCGTCCGTTTGGTGGTTACACTCCACTTTTTTTTATTTTTAACAACCGTATATATAAACAGATTTTCGGCTCTCCTATGGGTTCTCCTCTTTCACCAATCATTGCCGACATTACACTGCAGGACATTGAGGAAAAAGCGATCCATCTGTTACCTTTTTACGTACCGTTTTTTCCGTAGATGCGTGGACGATGTTATTATGGCCGCTCCATCTGAATTATTTGACTATTTAATTTAAAAGTTAAATTAAAAAATTAAATTCAAAAATTTGGTCAAAGATTTAGATTTTGATATTGCTTATTCCGTCTCACATCCTCTAAAAAGATTTATTAAAACAGGCAAGGACAATCACGACAAGCTTGCCTACAGCAACATTGTTTATAAAATTCCCTGTAAAGACTGTGAGGTAACTTATGTTGGCCAAAGCAAAAGTCAATTGAAAACCAGAGTTAAAGAACACTGATTGACATTGATAAAAAGTCTGGTTCCCCCTCTGTCATCTCGTGCCATCATTTACAGACGTATCGTGAGTTTGATTGGGACAACGTTGAGATTTTAGACATAGAGCCATCACACCGTAAGAGATTATAATAATATCTGATAAAGCAAAATAATACTGAATTTTTTTCAGAAGATTATCTTCCTGTTTTTAATCTGTTCCCACCCTAGTAGCTCCGTGCTTTCTCTACTTTTCCTTTCCCCCTCCCTTTTCATTCCTGTCAGTCTATATATACGATATCGTTTTCTCGCCGCCGAGTATTTTGTCAGTTTATTGTTAACAGAACACGTCGTATATAACCGAAATGTCGACCCTACAACATAATTCACGGCAGAATGAAACAAACAATTTGATGTACGTATACATATTAATTTTTTTACTTTTTCTATAACCCCACAGAATTGTTCTAAATAGATAAAATTATTACAATTTTAAAATACGCTCCACTCCTAATTCAGCGATTCAACTGTTGCGTTAATTTAATTTTTTTGTAACGTATATTAACTTTTTAATCGAATGACTTAATTGTTGTGCGACATCGAGGATGGTCCAATTTATAATAAAGATCCGAAACATTTGTCGTTTTTACTTAAATATAGAACTCACATAGCACCAAACTCAACAGAAATGTTTCTGAAACATTTCAAAGTTTCCAAAAAGTTTCTAAATAACACTAAAACGTCATTGGTACATTTAAAAATCATAACATAGAAACATAACATTTAAAACGTTTACGTGATGTTCATGAAAGGTTTCTATGTACAATTCAGCTGAAATAATGCGTACAATGGAAGTACTACCGGTATTCATATAGGTCTAAAAAATCCGAAAAGAAATCCTTTACTAAACATCACCCAGTAAGCAAGAAACATCAAAGAAAATTTTAACTATACTGAATTAACGTTACAACGTTTTGCTGCAATGTAGTTGAAATGTTTCTTGATGTTTCTTGCTTACTGGGCAGTAACAAGGAAAAAAGTACACACCTCGTCTGATAAGAGCTAATTTAAAATTATTATTTTAGTGCATGACTTTTAAGTAACAGACTTTTAAGAACGTTTACATCTACTATGCTTTAAGAAAATATTGTTTTATTCTTAACGTTCTTATTTCTTAATATTTTTTATTTCTTAATATTCGTAATGTGTTTTAATTTCTTACTTATCATAAAGTGATATTTTATGTGTGCAATGATAATTATATTTAATATTTTTTTGTATTTTATATTCAATTTTTTTATATATAGGGTTTCTACATATTTATTAATTCACGCAGGCTGAAAAATGAGTTACTCGTTCTTTCAAAATGTTAAATATTATTATAACCTTCACGCGGTTTATTCAGGTGATTTTAAATGTTAAGATAAGATCAGGAATGGCTATAGGAGTCAGACGCAGTTGTCAGTGCGTAAAAAAAACTTAAGCGATTTCATCAATCGAGTATATATTCAAACGTTTCGGCTCGGGATTGAGCCATCTTCAGTGAAATATATAAAAAAGTTAACAGTTACTCCCATTTTCCTTGTTTAAATATATATTCGATTGATGAAATCGCTTAAGTTTTTTTTACGCACTGACAACTGCGTCTGACTCCTATGGCCATTCCTGATCTTATTTTATATTTCGGGAGTCCAATACTCATTATTTTAAATGTTAAGACAATGCGCTGAAGATGACCCCAAAAATGGTCGAAACGTACGTTATTTGACTACTTTTGACTGTATTAATTATTAGTTTTGCAAAATAAATCTTAGCGGCTAAATATCACGCTCGGCTCTTATTGCCTGAATTTAAATTGAATTTCTTTATATATAGAGCCTCTACATATTTATAAATTTATATACTTACATTACAAAATAAAGCAATGTGAAGAAAGGATTCGTCCGACTAAAACCGTATAATAATGCAACAGATCCGATAATATCTATGTCCATAATGTTAAACTTATGTCGAAGAACTCCTGTTGGCGAGAAAATAGCAGATTCTGCAGTTTCAATTTCTGCAGTCAATTTACCATTATATTCTGTTAGCAGATTGATATCCTATTGAGAGATAATTTATGGTAGGCAGTTTCAAAATCTGTTCTCGTCAAATCTTGGATTTCTATGTAAGAGTGTATTGTAGCGA
>NW_020212424.1:0-1472 GCF_003070985.1 Temnothorax curvispinosus | reverse complement strand
TAGCAAATGAATATGTGGAACGTATTTAATAAGCCGTTTCTTTTAAGGTTTTAAATCGTTGTTCGTACAATTAAAACCCAAATACGTTGTTATCCACGTTGAGTCCTTCCTGAATGTGTAGAAAAATTATTTGCACCTATTTTCAATAAATTCTTATTATTTTCAATGTGCTTTCGAGAGTTACATTACAGGTGCTGTAACATTTTTGCTACGTCGCCCGCGCATGAGAGAGAGAGAGAGAGAGAGAAAGATGAGAGTGTAACTTCAATAATTAATTACTCGACAACTATGCGGACAATTAATTGTCTAATGATATATATTATTATTATCAACTTTGGCATAGACGACAGATTCCCATGGACTAATATCCCCCATAAATTTGAACTAATTCTTATCATACTGATTTGAGCAACCAACCTCCTTAATTCTATTTTTGCAAATTTTGTTTAAACAAAGTGTAATGATATAAATTAAATTTTAATTTGTGATCGCATTTATTAACGGCACGATACGATTATTATGAAATTCCTCAGATTTATATATTTCGTATCATTTTTATACATTTCCTAATTTCTTTGAGGAAAAGAAAAAGAAATGATACATATTATTATCAAAATATATTCAAACGTTCAGCAAAATGATTCCCAGCAAGCTGCTCATCATCCGCGAAATCTGAGTAATAATAGTGCATGTCTGAATGAGATTTATCCACAGTTACTGAAGCCTAATCCAGCTAGTTACATGATAGTACATTATCTAATACTGGTACCGTCAGGATGCACAATGGCCTCTGATATAGAGTAGTCACTTTATGCCAATACGGTAGTTTCTCTAATGACACTCTATTGCAATAACTGCATTATGGGTTGATCTTTAAAGAACATTTCAAACAGGATACGCGTAACAGGGAAATTCTAGCTTCTTTGCCGTTTTTACTTTGTAATTTCCGTTTCCATTTTTCGTGATTCATTAATGTTGCAACTTTTAATGATTAACAATTTAGTTATCCGGTTATTTGGAATATTAAAAGCGAATTCGGTGGAAGAATTTAACAAGATGACGCATATAAAATCATAAAGAGATATAAATATAAATATATCAATTTTCAATGCATTATATTAAAATTAAATAATATTGCATATATAGTATTTAACTTCATATATAAAATAAATAATTTGTATTAAAAATAAATATTTAGGTATAGTTAAACGGCCTGACTGGCAAGTTTTAATTAAGCATAACACAACGACATTTCGACCACTATTTTGGGTCACACGACGGTCTCATCTATATATATATATACATATAATTTTTCCAAACAAACTGCGCGCCGATTATTTGTCGGACTTAAAACACAGTAATTGTTAGAATTAAAAACCCTTCCCTTCCGGAATTAAATCAACTCGATTTAATTATCTAAATACTGTAAAGAAAATTTATTGCGAAAAATATTACCTCAGCCAGGGTTCGAA
>NW_020212423.1:54731-74371 GCF_003070985.1 Temnothorax curvispinosus | reverse complement strand
AATCACACCTTACGGTCTACTCAAGCACGGCACAAATAATCTTACAATATACAGTATATACGCAGTATATACGAATGATATCATGTGCTGTATGGGAACGAATGAGGAGGGGGTTTTATGTAGAATTAGGTGATTAAGGATAGTTCAAGAACAGATATGTAGAGGTCGGCTATTGTAAAAACATAATAAATACGCGTAAACACTAAACAGTAAACAACATCCCGTATGACCGTTCCCGTTGATCCCGTTACAGCGTTTGCTATTTCAAGTTACAAGTTATAATCCAAGCTACGTTCGATTCTTTTCGACAATTTCACTCGAACATTATCTCATTCTTTCCCTCCGGAAATCCCTTTTTGAGCGTGACGCGAGACGTGACGAAAGTACCGAGATTGAAGAGATTTCCCTCCCCAGTGACGAGGTTAGAAAAGCCGTTAGGAATACTTTGCGTAATATTTAATAATAATGATATCTCATATTTATATTGATATATTAAATTATATAACTATAAATTGTACAGAATATAGCATTATATAATATATTAATGATATTCGATATCAAGATAATGTTACATAATACTGTATTTAATGTGTATTATTAATGTATTAAATGAAATGAAATGTTAATATGTTAATAATATTGTGTGTGTGTGTGTGTGTGTACTGTTAATTTTATATTATTTGATATCCATACTGTGTATTCATATCCTCGAATGCAATATTTTGTGTATCGGAGTTGCGATTTTTTCTAGTCCCACGAATTCTCGTGACCCTTATTGTACTTAATTTTCGCACCTCGTGCGAAAATAAAACTTTCGCGTCTTTTGAACTCGAAAAGAACGCTGAACGAAGAGCGCAAAATTACTGAAATGCGTACAAATCGCGATTGCTTTGAGTTTGGGTTTTGAATTAATTTCCACCGAGGACCTATAATATTATATGACATTACATGTAGTTCTTATCTGCGCGCGCGCGACGTCTCGAGTTTAGATAACGGATATAGAGACAATCGCACACTTGAATGAGCGACAACACATACACGCAAAATGCAATTAAGATTAAGATTCAACTTGAGTTCGTATCAAAATTTCATAGCACGTTACCTTTCACATTTGCGAATAAAATCAATATCTTTCTTTCTCGTTTGTTCAATTCAAGTGTATCAGGATTCTTTAAAAGTAGTCGAGACTATCCTGAACCACACGGGCAAGTTAGCGAACGGCGATATTTGAGATTCGCCATTTCGCTCGCGACCGGAATTGGCATTAAGAGTGCTGGTGCTCTCGTAAAGTAAAACTGTGTAAAAACTAATTGTAAGTAATAAAAACAATTATATCCGAGATTCCCCGCTGGGCTTTCTCTGCTTTGCAATTTATGCCAATGCGCGCAACACGCTAGGATTTATATACTTATTTTTGTTAGTATATACCCTGCTGACGAGTCTGTGATAAGTCTCAACTTTTATCTCTTTGCAGTGACAAACAAAACGCGTTATCAACCGTACTTTCTTATCAATCCTATAAATACGAGAGTACGTCTCACCCGAGTTGCACTCTAATAATAAATGATAACGTTGCCGGTACCTCACACGACTCACGTGCACGTGCGTTTTCCGCGATAAGAATTATAAGAAAATGTTATCGGCGGTAAAGTCCGAGATAGATATGCGCGAGGTGAAGGCTCCGAGGAATATTATCGTGGACTGTGACGCCGGTATCGACGACGCTCTGGCCTTGATCGTTCTCTTAGCTGGTCACACAGACGGGAGAATCCACGTTAAAGCCATCACCTGTGTTAACGGTAACACCAAAGTGGACAATGTCGTGAGAAACGTGTTCAGAACGCTCAACGTATGCAACTGCACGGATGTAAGTTTAATTATCATTCGTTTAGACATCCGATTTACCGGAGAAGGCGAGATTAATAAGATTTGACTATAATATTTATCTTATGCGCTGAGTTTGTCGAGAGAAACGACTGCAGTCTCAAAGAACATCTCAACATTCTTTTAAATATATATTATCGAGTCATTTGTAATTTTATAACAGCGAATCAGCTGACCGTACAATTATATAAAAATATACGTAAATTAATCTGATCATCAATCGCGTAATCACAAGGGTGAAGGACTTAAAGCACTACATGTGAAATTGTTTCATATAGATACCCGTTTATCGAGGAGCGTATTCGCCTCTGCTGGATACTCCAAATGCGAAGGAAACGGCATTGGAGCAGTATCACGGAACTGATGGATTCGGAGATGCGTTTGCCGACGACCCGGACACGAGTAAACTTCAACAAGAGCATGCCGCGTGCGCGTTACACAGAATCACGTCGGAGGATCCAGGTACAACCCAGTACAACCCTCTCTTTTGCTGCAATTAGCTTAATTAATTTAATAACAACTGTTTTATAATTAAGGTAACATTTCCGTGGTCTGCATCGGTCCCCTGACGAACATAGCGATGGCTATGAAACTGTATCCAGAGTTTGCGGACAACGTGAAGGAATTTTTTGTGATGGGTGGAAATTCAACTGGTAATTATTTGTGTTAATTGAATTAGTTCGCAGTCTCGTCATAAATTCGATTGGTAAAGCCTTTAAGCGACACAAAGTTAATAAGATTTGACTTGCATGCATTGTTAATCAACTGAGATAATGTAGTTGACATCGTTTGGCTGTGCATATAGTTATAGTATGTGTATAATTGTGTCACAATGGAATGGGATGATTAGGAAAACTACATTGCCGTATATAATTGCATTATTTAAAATGGGAATAATGAGCGCTCGTGATATTTTTAACGAACTGAAAACATATTATATAGATATAACTGAGCGATTGGTATATTGCTAGATTAAAAAGTTCAGAGGCAAATTATATAATAGAGATAAGAGAAGTGTCTGCAGTGTCAATAAGAAAATGTTATCCATGTGTAAACAAAAGTGTGTAGAGTAACAACAATAAAATATTTTCAAAGCACAGGGTAACATAACTGCGCAAGCGGAATTTAATTTCTACGCGGACCCGGAAAGCGTGCACATCGTACTCAACAGCAACAACAAGCCTCTATGGTTGTTACCATGGGAGTCCTGCTTAGAGACCAGAATTACACATGTACCTACAATTATATTCATAATTATTGTCAATTATTAAAAAATCATTATAAAATAAATATTATATTGTCATTATAGTAATTAATTGTTTAAGTCAACCTTTATTATTAGCACGAATCAATAGTAACTTTTGAAATAAATTTTTCAGGAATGGCGAAGGGACGTGTTAGGCAAAATAGACAAACCCTGCGTACATATGATGAACGCAATCGAGGACAGCAGACGCTCACAAGCGAAGAAGCATTTTCCTTATTATACTATGTGCGATGCTTTCTTAGCCGGAATCGTGTTGATACCTCATATGGCCAAGAATGTCGTCGCATGGCACGCGGACATCGAATTGATCGGCAATAGAACTCGGGGCCAAGTTGTTCTCGATCATCTGTTGTCGAACAAACCGAATGTGAATTTGATACACGGTTTTGATTCGGAGATTTTTAAGAAAATTTTACTGGATGCAGTGAACACGATTCGTGATTAACGGTGACTATCATTCTGTGAAATGTAACTGTCATCGGTGAATAAAAGGATATAAAAGCGAATATACTGTTTCTATCTTGTGTCTGATTTATTATTTGATTATTATTGAATTAATAGGTTTAAGTATTTTTGTATAATTTCCATGTAACATTTAAATATTAATTTTTTCTTTTTAATTAACAGGGAGCAATAACAAACACATGTATAGATGAGAAGAGACTAGAGAATTTATTTTCAAGATCACGTTAAAGAAAACGATATGGATTTAATGGCTCTTGTACCTGATTTTACAACGGCACCACGTATCCAGGTATGCGATCATCATCCAGGAGAAATGCCAAGAAGACAGATTTTTATTCTAATTTCATACTCACTCATTAATATTTACTTGTATGTAGTATTCGAAACTTGTCCAAGTATTAAAATTAGTTTTCGAAATATGTATATATATATTGCATATTACAATATATTGCAATTAATTTATTTTATTTCGAATTGCATTTTAAAATAAAAATATATCGCGTTTATGTAAATTTATCTTTCTTTTTCCTAGATAGAAAATTAGGTGAGAGTGCGATTTTTAATCGGAGTCGGAACGTGTGTATTCCAACTCTCACTTAACTTTCTTCTACCTGATTATTTTAGAAAAAAGCTAAAATTATGAAAGCATAGGTATTTCGAAGTGTTATTCAAAATAAAATAATGTAAATAATTCTTTTCTAATAATTGTTATCGCGTGTCTTTAAACAAATTTGTTACATAATTTAAAAAAAATGTTAATTGTAAAGGAACTGTAAAGGTTTTATATCTTTACATGGACTGGAATAAAAGAATATTTTGGAGATGTCTACAAAAATTGTAATCATTAAATATTAAAGTAATTAAGCGAATATTGTATAGCGTGAACCGCGCGTGGAGCATGTTTGTGAGATGCCGCCGAAGGAGGATTTATTGCTGAAGATAATCCCCGAAAGTTCTCCTTGGTCGAGGCTACGGCGTTGGTTTCTTAGTACACGGATAGCGTCGCGAAAACATCCGTTGACGCTATACTGCCTGAAGAGTACCCAGGCGATCGATTACGAAATCAGTCGACACCTCAAGTCCCATCCCTACATGATCCATCCCTTCAGTTCTTTCAGGTCAGTTTCGAGTTCTTTCCACAAAAAATTACGGACTGAATTAAATAATGAATTAGCTAGATCTATTTCTATCTCGAAACAAAATTAAACCGCCATAATTTCTTATATAGAATATGTTGGGAGTCTGTGATGACGCTGTTTATCGTAGCGGCTCTGTTGGCCACTCCAGTCTTCCTCGCATTTTATTTTGACGAATATGAAAAATGGTATATCTTTAACCTTGCGATCGACGCTGTATTTATGTGTGACATTGTGATCTGGTTCTTTACCGGTTATTATGATTCTAATACACATTTGATAGTTCTGGACCCGAGAATCGTGGCGAGGTAGGAATGCAATAGAACACACTTGGTTTTAATCAGTAAGATCAGTCTGCAATGGAGAAACTTATAGTTTCCAAATTGTCTTGAATCCATTTTTAAATAAAAGAATGGAGATTATGTTGCAAAGCTTTCCTCATATAGAAATCATGTGTTGGACTCAATAATTTAATTCTGCGAACTTAAGTCCATATATATATTTTTTTAAGTTTACTATGAATTCCGAAATCTCTATAGCTCTTATAGCTTTAAGTGACTCCTTTGATCTCCGTTCTTTTTAAAACGCGGATTTGAGAGTTTATTTGGAAAAATGAGAGTTCTTCAAGGATTTATAAGGCGATGATCATCGTAGCAAGTATCTACGGGGTTTCTTCGTTGTGGACATGTTATCAGTACTACCATTGGAATTTCTCATCGTGCTCTTCGAGTCGATGTGGTACTTGGCATCGTTGAACCTGTTGAAGATACTGTGGATTCGAACCGTCATCACTTATTCACGCAGACTCTATTACGTCAGGATTCGTATCCAATTGTAGCTAACTGCGTAATGGAATTCGAAATCTTGCTCACTTGAATGTTAAACATGAAAATTTCAGGTATATCGAGTTAATTTCCATCTGTACAAGGTAGCGAAGATAAGCGTCATCATCGTCGTATGTGTCCACTGGGCCGCTTGCCTGGAGTATTATTTGCCGTTAGCGGTCGCCAAGATAGTCGAGCAAAATGACGCGTTAGTAATCGACAGAATTTACGCATTGTACTCCAAATGGAAAATTTAAACACTTACATCTTATGTTAGCAAAATAATAGCTTGTACATATTTTTTTTGCCTTGTTTCGTTTTCTCCTTTTATTTTACTATTCATCTGTGTTAGTTTCTATTTTTTTAAATCGTTCCTGTTGTTTATATAACACATCTAATGTGTATCAAAGGGATGTTTTCCTCCCGCAATAATCAAATAAAATGCGCGACTAAAAGTATAATAAAAGAACAAAAAATTTGTAGATCATGGATTATTCGATCGTCTTACATGATGAAAAGGAGAACAAAATTTGCGATCTATCTAACATGTGTTAACAGAGCTGTTATCGCCCTGATCGGATCCACGCATTATTTGCACGTCAGCGCCCCAGAGGATATTATATATAATCTAATTCTTTCTGTCCTCGGAATGCTTGGATTTATTTATCTGCTGGGTACGTTTATCACGCTTAATTGGACCAATTTAAAAAGTTTTTCAAAATTAAATATTAATTTAAGTGAAAAATTATATCAATTTAAATACTAATTAATTTAACACAAAATACTATAGACATATTTGGATATCAAAACATGATTTGAAATATTGATTTTTATTTTTATATTACAATCTTGATAAAAATTTCCTGTCTCTTTCATACATAATCTTCAGCGTGACTTTATCCTACCCTTGTACGATGTATCCGAAATCATGTCTCTTTTACTTTAATTTTCGCAATCTTTCTCGTTACGAACGTGTTTTAGCCTAAGATTAAGTACTGTGGTTTCACTAATCGATAAGTTTTTCTTCTCAAAACGGTTATGCAGCGCGACTCTCGCAGTTAATGATGACGTTTCATTCCACCCGCAAGAGACATTTGAAATTAATCCAGCAGCTACAACAGTATATGAGGTACAAGGAATTGCCATATTCATTGCAGCAACGATTGCTGGCCTACTACAATTACCGCAACAAAAAAGGATTCGAGAGGGATAAGATTATTATCAACCACGTATCGCCCTACTTGCGAGAAGTACGTGGTACCTTGAAAAATTTCCCGAGAAATTTATTCCTGAAGAATACAAAAGTGGGACCTCTTATGCGATTACATACCAATGCTTCTGCCAATGATTGTAAAATTATTGCAAAACCATGATCGGAAATCATTTAGTCCGCTGTCGCGTTTTGAACGTCGCTCATGAATTTTCTTTATTACTTCATAAAAAAGATAAATGATACATATACGATTTTTCTGAAATGATATATATGTTCTTATAGAATTGAATCCTTTATCGTTCCAGAAGCTTCTTTTACACAAGTATCGCCGATTGATGAATACCGTGGAGCTGTTTGGATACCTGCCGCAAACAGTGGTGACACAATTGATCGGCGCCGTGCGCTCTGAGATTTTTATGCCAAACGACGCGCTGGTCAAAGCCAGTACACGCGGCGATGCTTTGTACTTCGTCGCCTCCGGCACCGTGGCTGTCTACAACAATGTGGGGAAAGAGGTGAAAGATTTATCTGTCTCGAATTGGATTTCAAACTGTTCAACTGATCAACTGATCAACTTTGACGTTTCCGCAGATTTGCCACTTGGAGGACGGGGCATATTTCGGTGAGCTGGCCCTGTTGATGGAGGATGAGCGCTGGATCGCGAGCGTCGTTGCCGCGGAGAATTGCGAGGTTTACGTATTATCGCGCGGCGACTTTCAATACGCTCTGACGCCGTATCCCGATCTCCTTGCACATTTGCAAAAGGTCGCATTGGCGCGTCCGGAGCAGACGCCGCTGCTCGAGAAGGCCCACGAACTGGACTCGCCAACAATCATGTCCGGGAACGTCAATATCAGCAGCATAAAAGTCAAAAGGAGGGACTAAGCTGTCGACGCGAACGTCGTGAAAGCGTTATTCTCTTTATTTGTCTTTAACTTGTCTTTATTATTATATTAATTGCGTTCATTTTTATAACTTTTCAATAATTTCATCTATTTTACTACTAATTGCGTACAACGGCAGCATTTTTATTATTGCTACGGGAAACAGCCTACTGAGAGTTAATTATTTATTTAACGATTAAAACTTGAACAAAATATTATCAAACTCTTTTCGCTGTTGTAACAAATCAACAATTAACAATAATCGCTCGGCACTGAAATGAGTAATCTCATTAGTTTTTTAACCGTTAACGGATAGCAGACCTCGAAGGTTTACGGCGCGAGGACTGCATTTAATTTTTCGACCATAAAAACAAGTTTTATGTTACCCCTTTTATATGGATTATCTCCGACCTGATCAGAAGCGGCGAATCTTTCGTTTTTGTGGGTTCCTGTACGACTGCTGATACACAGACATGAGCCGCCAGTGCTCGGGGTAATCGGCATCCCGACAGCCGCTCACCACGCTGAATGGCGGTGCCAAAGTGTCAATGCAGAAGGCGCGTCTCGCGAATGGGGTTCTCGGCCGCGGCACCGTCATTCTCATCGGTGGTAATCCATTCCTGCGCGCCGCCACATCATCGCCCGTTGTCGACCAGCGTTTTTCCTCGAGACCGAGGGCGGCACCCACCGCAGACCGGATCAGTCTCGGATCTCTTCTTCGCCGCTCGAATTCCGTTTCCGTTTCGCCCGCGCCGTCACGACAGGCCGCGCATTTGCGTTCGGTGATGCGCGGCACAGAATTCGACCTCGATGGCTTCTCACATCGCCGTTCACCACGGAGTTCTACGATCGAATTTATTATTGTTATTTAATTTCTCGCTTGAAACATGTGTAAAATGCTTTCCTACAAGCATCACAGTAACAAAATATATATAAATAATATATTATGAATTATAATAAATTAATACATAAATTCAACATTAGCAACAATGTTAAAAAGAGAAATACATTTCTTTAATTTAGATAATCAATGATTACGTAATATAATATAGTAGTTCAATTTATAATGAATACGATTAATAATTAATAATTTAGTTTTATAGGAAGTTAATTGTAATTAAATTACAATATAAATTATAGGTAAATCAACAGAAAGTGCATATACGTAAAGGATAATTTTCTAAAGAGCAAATAAAGTATTACTTGAATCGACTAACCGCGATTGAACATTCTCTTCCTCCAAAACTGTCCGAAAATGCTCGATTACGCCGTTTAAGAGTTCTTTCTTTTCCGTGTTACATATATTATTCCTCACCGTTGCAGGAACGATCGCAGCAGCATTGATTCCTCCTCGAGTCTGTCTCCGCCTGGTCCCGCCTCGCACAACTGCACTTGTCCTTCTCCCCGCTACAAGACAGAAGCTCGCGATTTTTCGGCACCGACGTGTGCTGGATCATGGCAAAAATCGCCGGGGCCGTGCCGCCCTCGGAACCGTCGATATGCGTCGGTCTTCGCGGCTCGTACACCGGGTCTCTCGGCGTCTCCCAGCAGATTGCCAGGTCCATTCGGGTTTCCGGTTTCTTGCAGCCGAGCGCGGGTCCGAACAAGCGGTTCTCCATCCTCGTCGTAGGATTCGCACGATCCGGATTCCACTTTGCGTCCCGTTCGCAACTGGGTGAACAAACGCGACATCCTTTCCTGAAGACGGAATCGTCCACTCGATCTGGAAGCGGTTGGTGCTGCAGGTTCTCCGCGTGCAATCTCTTCGCCAGGGCGAATTTGTCAACGCAGGAAGTGATCTCTGGAGCGAAAGAAGGTTCTTTTATATTAATATTAGAATTACATTAAAAGAATCACAAATAGGAATACTTGTCTGATATATAACTATTTAATTCTTTATTAATTAATTCCATTTAATTGTAATAACTCTAATAGTAATAACTCATTGCCATTCAAACAATCCCGAGCGTTTTGGTCTTTCTACTTCGGACTGTCTTTTCAGGAGATGAGATCTCAGGAGAAAAAGAAGAAAAGAAAAAAAAGTCTTATACGTCACCATTCTTCGGTTCGTCTTCCTCGGAGGTCATATGGAACTTGAGACATTCAGGTGTATGTCTTCTCGGAGAGAAGGTCGTCCGCTTTTCCGAGGCGTGCTCGGATCGACAACGTTTGCGGGGGTCGTCGCTCTTACGGACGATCGATTTAGCGCGACAGCGAGCGCAACACTCGTGCGATTCCATATTCACTCGCCGGTCCACTACTTTATCTTTTACATAACGGACACGCGATTGATTATTAATGAGCAGTTGGGAGGGACAGAGGCGCGTCCCCGAGACACATCTTCCAGCGGGAGTAGCTCGGAGGGAGGCTCGACAGGAATCGCCGTTGCCACTTACCGTTGTTCTCCATTTTTGGACACTATCCGGAGAATACCTGAGCACCACCATAGGAATGCCTCGATCACGGGATGCTTTACTCCCACTCTCTCGACGCCGGTTTCCCTGACGACATGATAATTCGATAGCAAGTTCGCTATAGTTACTACCGAATACTTGCATATTTGTACTTATTATTATCCTTATCATTGTTGTCAATAATAATTATATCATCCTATTAGTATCCCATAACGGGATTTAGGGACAAGAGGCATGATTGAGAGAATGCTTTAAATCCATTTGTTCCGACGCGCGAGGAACAAATGGGATTGCGAGAGTAATTGAAGGAATGATTTTGGAGATTTCAGCTTCATTTCCTGGGACCCACACGCGTGTTCGAAATCTATTAACTCTTGTCTATTCATCACGCATCCTACGCTCGCGCATGAATTCACGTCACGTAAACGTAACGCGGAAAATCGAGAGGCTCTGGGGAAACACCGATGACGCCTTCTCGAAATTACGTATTTCTAGAATCTAGATCGATGCGAAATGTTGATCACCCTGTGTACTTGCAGACCGAGGATGTGGAAATGCAAAACATCTCATGAATATTATGAATATCATTATCACGCAACGCATATTTTGCAAAAAAGCGCTTCTTGCTTAATTATATAGGCACGATTAAAACGGGAGAGGGAATGAAGGACAGACGCGGACGACGTGTTTGTATTTATAGCGGCGAATCTGTGAATGCCTGGATCATTGCCATTCTCCCTTCCACTTCGGAAGAAAACCTTGAAGCGCGACTCGAAATCGCCAGCACATAGCTAATACATAAGTACACGCGACAGTCGTAAACTAATGCTCGTCCGATTCTCTTCCGTTTCTCTATAACTCTATATTACTGATAAAATATTAGTGATGCCACGAAGTAGGATAAACAGCGAGGTGCTACGATTAAATGTCAAGTAAGTATTTTGCTGAAAATTTGAAAATAACTCGGTTACGTTAATCGTTCTTTCCTTATACCCTCTTTCAAGAAAGAACGATTTTAACGTATGTATGTATGTATACATAATGTATTATTTATTATTATAATGAATTATAATTGAAATTACAGCATTCAACACTTTGATAATAACAAAAATATAGCAAGAGTTAACAATTAGAAATATTAATACACTTGTTCCTTTCTTTCAGGATCAAGATTGCATTCGTTAATATGAAAAACAACTCGTCCAATCATCCCATTAGTTAATCCTAAGTTAGTAAATCAAAGAGACTGGAACTTACAAAAAGATTCCAAAAGGAGATAAGAAGAATTTGCCGCGAGTGTTAATAGCTCGCCGGACGGACTGAGCGTGCGTAGCTTTAATTACGGCAACGATCGTACGTTTTCCCAACGTGACACGAAACGGCTGGGGCCCATTGGGGAAACCACGCGGCCATGATAAACGTCGTAGCGGCGATCGTGACGTGAGGAAGGATGAATCAGTTGCGGCCCGCGGCAGCGAGACCACTAAGTAAATCGTCGGAGAACGTCGAGCTACTCGTGCCGGACAGTCCGCATCGCGAATCCTTTGTTCGTTCCGTGAAGACGGAGAGGACACCTGCTCCTAGGTCTTTTTAATTACGGTGAGTGAGTAATATAATACTGAAAATAAAAGAATAACAAACTTTGTGTAAAATTTGACTGCTAAAGGGTGAGCGAGTGACCATGTTCGATTACGTACTTTAAAACACTTGTTGAGCGATCAATGGTAACGGAAAAAAGAATAGAAGCGGTAAAGTATAATTACAAAGGATGTAATTACAAAGAATGCAAGCTAAAAGATGAAAAAGAAGAAAATTACAAAGTGACTTGTTGGATTTAAAAAACATGCGAATTTTATATGACAATCAGTCGCGATTAATGGTAACAGATGTCAGAGATAAATGTGGTAGTGCGATACAACGCGTGAAACGTTCAATCGATTTGAGGTCCATTTGCGGACCTTCGATCGCGATAACAAACATATTCTCAGATACATATAGAACGGTATTATTGCTCTTTCGAGCAATAATAAAGCGAATGAACGAAATATGAAAATGTGCACGCTATTCCATAGGTAATCTTATCAACCGGGGTCTCCTGCGGTTCACCAACATGAACGGAAGCAAGAAGCCGGACGGCGATGAGATACTGTATCTGGACGAAGTCCACGACGAGACGTTGAGACCCCTGACATCTACTAACTCGGAGGTAGCAATTCCGTCCATTGGTCTGCGCGCCGACTTTGTTTCGAAGACCGATGGAGATCTCGCGGACAATTCGCGATCCCGGAGGCCGTCGTTCGTCGAAACGGAGATCGACGAACATGATGAGAAGCTGGGTAAAAAGCCGATGCCGCCGATCGGCTTCGACAACAGAAACGGACCGGAATTTCTCTCGGAACCACAATCCGGCTGGGCCAGCACAATCTTTCCATCGCCTGCGACAGCCGTGCAGGTCATTACTCCTGACGTGAACGTCTACCAGCACAAAAAGACTCTGGCCCAAGGTATGATGGATCTGGCGTTGTTGTCCGCAAACGCGAATCAGATGCGCTACGTTCTCCAGACGGACGGCCGGCATCCGTACTTCTATCCGTCGCTCGTCATGATTAGCATGAGTCTGTTCCTGCAAATCGCCGTAGGCATTGGTCTTATATGGAACAGCGTCTACAACGTCAAGGAGCACGAACAAATGTGCAAGGCAAACAAGGCCAACAACTGGACGGTCATCGGCATCTTCCTCGTCACGATACTCAACGTCTTCATCTCGTCGTTCGGTGTTGTCGATCAAACAGTTACCGTCACAACATAACAATTTCTTATTTTTCTTTTTGCTTTTGATGCGCTCTCTCCCCCCCCCCTCTCTCTCTCTTAACGATACGCAAAGTGAACGACCAGATAAAAATATCTCCGTTGTTTTTTAAGTAATACCAACACACAAGTTTAATTTAATTGCATATAGAACCTTTATAACGTGTTTCTGTTCGGTATTCTATTATCTTAATGCATATTGATCATCAGATACCGCATTCGATACCGAAAAAGATTTTAAAATGTTATTTTTACTTTCAGGATTTCTCATTGCAATCATATTGCTTTATGTAAGAAGTGAGAAGTCACGTCAATCTTACACACGTGCTTCTTTAAATATTTTCTCATCGCTAGCATGAAAAACGACGAAGATATTTTCGATTCTTAAGTGGCTCATTCTACACCCTATACGCTTACATCATTGTAAATTATATTCATTTATTTATGTAAAACTCGTCAGACACATAAATAATTTATAGTAATAATTTATTTATGTGTTACATTATAGTAATAATTTTTTTATTTCAAAATAATAATAAGTAATGAAATGTTTACTGCAATAATAAATAATTCTTTTTTACGTGATATTATGCATTTGTAAAATAATAATATAAAATGAGAATATATAATAACATATTGTTAAACGCGAACGACAGATGGTATCAACTTCAACATTCCCTTCAACTCGTCGGCCACGTGCTTTTTGTTTCGTTGGAAATTTTCCTTTTCGCGATCCTGGCGCTCATTCAAATCGTCCAACCAGCTCTGGGCCTCCGCGTTATTACATTGACTTCTGTGCGCGCGAGACGGGCAATTGAAGGCCGAGTTTCTGGAATCACCATCGTCCACTGTCTTCTCGGATGTAAAAATTCCCAGTTTGTCTCTAATTACGTGACGTAACAACGAGCTGAACGCGACGAGTTCCCGCATACAGATTACTCTTGGATTCGATTCCATAGATCTTTTGTGCTCCTGAATCACTGTAGCCTGCAATGCACATCGTTGCAGTCATGTCGCAATTAATATAACGTTGCCAGAAGCTTTGTGGTTCACTATATGTATAAAAATAAGTCTATTCCTCAGATACTCGCGTCGAGTTAAATTGATCCAGACAATTTTTTTCTGTTTTTTTTTTTATCATAAAGAAAATTGGAAAAGATTATTACAAATATTTTTTTGTGTTCAGGAGATAATTGATATTTTCTACAATAGCAAATTTTTCTGCAAATCGATTTAAAGCAAGTGTGCAAATGTGGAAGTAAAATAAATGGAAATAAATATTTTTGCATTGTTTCTTTCTTTACCAAATAAGTGATGAATAATGCAATTTTTCCTCACTTTCTTATATTTTATTAGAGGAAGAATAAAACAATTTACATCACGATTAATGCGAAGAACTTATTTTCTGTCTCTCAATTTAACTTGAGACAAATCTCTTTTGTCAAAATTCTCTCTTTCTTTCTCTCTTACTCTCTATGAAGTTCTTCCAGGAAATCTTTATTGTTTAATGAATGCTTTTCGAGTGTCTGCGATTGCGATATCTGAGATAAGTTTATAACGGAATCGGGAATATATATAGTTTGAATATAGAACCCCCCGCTTCGTAATTAAGATAAATAAATTATAATATTGTATATATATATAAAATAGATGTATATTATATAATCTATTGTGATGTCGAAAATAAGTTTGTATCGCGAAAACGAAGAATCTATGTTTTCTATCCATTTCATTTGGATTTGGAAGATTTATTTATCTTTAATTACGAAGCGGGGGGTTCTATATTCAGAACTATATATATTCCCGATTCCGTTATAAACTTATCTCAGATATCGCAATCGCAGACACTATATACATATATATATATAGAAAGAGAGAGAGAAAAAAAGAGCTTTCGGGAAAACTCGACGCGAGGTACCCGCGTGACTGTTCACTTTACGTCTGACATCTTTCAAGATTTACCATCCATTCGAAGAATATATGCCGCTTTTGCAACCACTTGGCGCGCATGTCGAGCAGGATCCCGACCTCGCGGAATTCTCGTAACAATCGCCGATCCTTCTCGAAGCTCGCGCCTCCTCCATCATTGAGGACGCGCGTCCTCGCGAGGCGTTTCGTTAACGCTAATTCGGATACGCTCAAATGTGGCAGACCACTCACGTCGAGGCTCGCCGCGTGCACTTTGGATATCAACTTAGCCCGCTCGCAGGCCACGTCACTGATCTCTCGCAAGTTTAGATTTACCGTGGCGTTTAGGTGCAGGATACTGCCGAATTCGGCGCTCGTTGATAACGGCCGATCGATCGTTACGGTACGTAACGACGGAGACTGAGTAGAACGATGAACGATCGAAAACAAAAGTAGAATGTAAAAAATATGTTGATGATCAGACAAATATGATTTTATTTGAGGGAAGTAAAATAAGAACGCTCGAATGCATGCACGATGAGTTAATGGTAGATTCAGATCAAGCTAGCAAAGTGAACGAACGAGCACGAACGACCATTTACGAAGGACGACTGAAGCTTGCGTTTTTCCTTCAATACACGAATAAATAAAGAAAAAACGCGCGGAAAAATAACAAGTTATACGAACTGATTTTCTTCAGCTGTACCGCAAAAAATCCCGAAATTTTATTCTACCTTTGATCCGCTATTTTCCATTTCCATTTCCATCTATCCAGCTTAAAAAATAGATTTATACTCATAATCGTATTTATGCTAAAAATTTCGATACTAACTTTTGGGGGATCTTCACGGGAGCATTCAGCACCCAAGACCCCATCGGCTAGTTTCGCTCGAAGAATGGCAGTCAGAACGTCCTGCGTTCCCAGTAACCAAGCTAAAGTTATCAACGCGTCCCTGTTGCGTTCGCCGTCTTGCGACAAGCCGTAAAACTCGATCACCGGGTACTGCAAGAAGGCGAGGTGCAACTTGACCGCCGTCGACGCGTCTGGAATTAAAAAGTATTTTACAAACCGTTTCATACAAGTTTAAATCTATTTTTTTTCTACAAAGCACCAATATAAAAGATTGTATAAGTAATTGAAAATATTTTTCTTTCATTGAAATATGTATTTAATATTTTTATTAACTTTGCGCGATGTTTTTCGACTTTGCGACAAGCGCGTGTATAGGTAACAACTTCTTTTCTGAAAAAGCACTATACCCTATGTGTGCTACGCTAAATTAAGAGATCGCATATCTCTTTTCTTTCTTAAACGCCGACAATAAGAGCACGTTTACTCCTTAATTATAGCAATTACGTAAACATACATACATATATATACACTATACAGTGTACTTAATCGTAAAACTAAATAACGTGCATGTTTCTCGTAAAAAGCGAGCAATCCGAACCGCGGATCTCGAGGACGATCTACAGTGCACGCAGGATGCAAATCGGTTGAAACGAACCGTAATCTCGGAAATCTACGTCGCCTCGCTTCTCTCCCGCGGCGTGATAGCTCAGCACGCGCAGGGTATTCCACAGAGTCTCGGCCTACGCACAAAACACGATCTCGCTTGTCAAATTCGTCAGATTAGGTTAGGTTAGGTTAGTGGGAGCGCATTCGAATCTCCGACACCGCTCCGTAGTCCGTAGTCGATACTCACGACACTCTCGTCCGGAACGTTACGTTTGGCCAGCCTCAGGTGCTCGGGCGTTAAACCTACGTTTATCAACGAATTAAGGTATCCACACAACGCTGACAACGCGTCTCTCGCGTCGGACATGACGCCGTCTCGCTCAGCCGTCTGCCGTTTGCCGCCACTCCGCCAGTCGCCGAGTCGCCCAGAGTCCAGAGTCGCCGCGAGAAAAGACCCGCGCCGCGCCGCGCGCGATCGTTAAGGTCGAAGGTCCAAGTAATGTTGCTTTTACTTTTCACTTCAATAAAATAGAATTTGCTTCGATTAAATTAAGATACAAATATGAAAAAAAAAAAATAAAAAAGGAAAAACTGTTGCATCTTGCCCCGCACTTGGGTACGCCCAAGGCGGACAAGGACAAGGGTCCCCCGGCTCCCCTACCGTCGCGTCGTCGCGGATGCGATGGAGACGGAAAAAATGTTTGGTCCCGATATGTGCGTCTCGCTTTTCCGCGTCACGGTTCGCGCGGTCAGTCGTCAGTGGTCAATCGCGCGGATCGCGCCGCGCGCGCGGTCAGTTCTATTACTCCTTCCCCGTTGCTCCTTCATCGTTCCTCTCCGGTCTCCGGTCTCCCTTCCCCGGGGCCCGGAGCCAGCGCGCCGGTTGCCGGAAGCGAGCAAGCGAGTCAGCTTTATCTCCGTCTCTCTTTCTCGCCTGTCGCCTATATTCGCGGCGGAGGTGTTCTGCGTTCTTCGAGGATCTTGAGAGAGTTAGTCGAGTTGTAGCAGTATACTGCCACAACTGACCGATCAGTCACCGAAGAGTCACGAAGAGTCAGTCGGTCACTGTCGGTCAGTCAGTCAGTTGAGTGCGGGCTACGAGCTGCGAGCGGTCGCATTTACTCGCACTTCGCACTGCGGATCGTCGTCAATCGTCGAGTGGCGTGGCTCGCGAGAATCTTCATCCGTTGTCCAAGTCTGCGGCGCGCTTTTGAGATGACATCGAGCGCTCTTCTCTCCAAGTGGATCGTATACCTGGCGCTCGTTCTGGTGAGGGACTGTCATCAGGGTCACCATGCAAATACGACTGCAACCTTGCGATTGCATTCAAAATTAATCCTGGATTTAGCCCTTTATAGGAAATTAGCCCGCCGACCATTCATCTACTCTACTTGTACTTGGACGAACTATTTATTCGCATACATTTCTATTTGCCTTTCTCCGAGAATTCTTACATCGTTATACTCACTGGATGTTTACTCCAGTTTTACTCCAGGTTTACTCGATGCATGGGACTTATACGCGTGCGGCGCGTGGAAGCCGAGCAAGTCGCATGCCATGTCGGTTGAAAGACGCAGAACCGTGTTCCGCGTATCCGCGGATAACAGTACGATATACATATATGCGCACTAAAAGCGAGTGGACAACTTTATTGCGGAGTTTAATATATATCACCCATGTGGTTACATTATCTCTGTCTCAATCCTATCGCGGACGCAGCGGAATAACCGACCAGTTTTTAAGAATAATTATAATATATAATGACAATCGGACAATCGGACATTTCGAAGCCGACGCGTGCGTTGTCGTCTTGTCGCCTGCCTTCAGAAAATTCCTTCCCTTCTTCCTCTATTCTATACAAATATTTGTTTCTAAATTCTTCTCTCGTGTCTCTTCTCACGGATTATCAGTCATTGAGTCATCCACATTTCATTTTTATCTCACGCGAGCTCCTTTCTTCCTAGAACATAAAGTGTTTTACGTTTTTTTCCACTTTACTAATCTGACAAGGCTTCCCAACAATGTGCACATTTAAATAACACGTTTCGGAAGCGTCGTGAGTTGTGAGTTGTGTTGATGCGACTGCGAGTTGTGACACACATATGTATCGAATGCACGGCAGTGCGATAATAAAGTGATGACAGGTGGCTGCAGCCACCTAGCCACCTGGATATCGCGGTGACCCGCTTCGCTGGGAGGAATCCAATCGCGAATCAAGATGCAAATACATCGCGAAACTGCGTTACGATATAGTTTTCCACATTTAGAACCGACGGCGTGCATTTCGCGATTTTCACGGAATTCCCCTTTCGTAAACAGATATCCGCCAGTGATCGATTGTCCAAATGTTTTCGACGGAATTTTTATAGTCCACGGCCCGCGCGGAGATTCCCTCGCATTACATTATCTCGTTCGCGCATGTAACAGGATCGCATGCCGCCTCTCAGCCTTGGTATAGAATACAAATAAAATGATTTATCTATCTCTTATCGCCCTCGCGAACACGCTCGCGCGCAACGCGATTCACATCGCCGCGCCGCGCGCGCCGGGGAGCGGGGAAGACGGGTCTTTCCCAAGCGTGCACGCCGCGCGCACGCGCTAGCGCGCGCGGACTTCGCGGAAAATGGCTTATTTTTAGAGAAGGAAAAGTCCCCGACTTTGTGTTTACTCCTTTTTCGTTCGGCAGGTGTACCAGACGGCGCGACTAGTCCAAGGACATCCTCACGTTTCCTCCTCAACGGTATCGCCGAACGGTTTCGCAAAGTTGTCGTCGCCCGCCGGAAGTTCCTCGACGCAGGACCCGCCGTTTACGATTTTAAAATTGATCGAGGCGGCGTACAAGAACCACGAATTGATACCACCGCAACAGTGGTCGCAGCGGCCCGACGACGGCGACCACGGCGACGACGGTGACGACCGAGGGGTCGGACGAACGCAATGGCGGGACACTTTGGAGCAGCAGGAGTCTTCGAACGACGGAATGACGCAATATAGAAAAAGGATGTTGCTGCAAGGCATGTTTACCTTGTACAAATATCGACTCCGACTCGCGTGATCAATATTCTTTTTCAACAACCCTCGGGGAAACGATTCAATATTATGTATACTTAATGTATACTTAGGTGGTTTTAGACGTTAACGCAATCTAATTGTAACTTGTAACATATCTACATAAAGTGCGTTTTCCTCTGTGAAACGGCAAACGACT
Source organism: Temnothorax curvispinosus (assembly GCF_003070985.1). Taxonomy (NCBI): domain Eukaryota; kingdom Metazoa; phylum Arthropoda; class Insecta; order Hymenoptera; family Formicidae; genus Temnothorax; species Temnothorax curvispinosus. Next base: position 54,901 of record NW_020212423.1, on the reverse strand, counting down.
TACGAAATACGAAAACGTCAGCGCGCGCGTATAATGAATCTCGTGCGGTGAAAGATTTGTCGCCTATTTCTTATTCGTAATAAATATTGCTGATTTTGAAATGAGGTACGTTTCACTGTTGCAGTGTCGAGCACGACCACGTCGATGCATCGAAACTTGGACGAGATCGT